>NW_013654796.1:797-30188 GCF_000499385.1 Eimeria necatrix | reverse complement strand
CCCCCGGGCCCCCCCCCCCCCCCCCCCCCCCGCGGCTCGCGCTGGCGGCTGGCCGCGCCGCCCCAGGCGCGGGCGAAGCAGCTGGGGCCGCCTCCGCCGGCCTTGTTTTGCGGCGAAGAGCCCTCGCCGCCGCAGCCCGCAGCCGCCAGCTTCGGCAGTCTGCTGCGCCACTGCAGGAACGGCAGCCCCCGCGGCGCCGCGGCCGCGGGGCCCCCCGCCAGCGGCGGCTCCGCGGGGCCACTCGTCTTCCTTCGCCAGCCCCCCGACAGCTTCCTGCTCGCCGGCAAGAGGAAACACGAGTTCAGGAAGCTGCGCAAGCTGCAGGCTTCCTCGCACGGCTTGAACTCCGCGGGGGAAAGCGAAGACTCCGAACGCTCCGCGTTGCTGGACCCGCCGCCGCACGAGACTGCCGTCTCCTCGCTCTGCGACAACAGCCCCGCGTCGCTCCCCTGCGGAAGGCCGCAGCTGTCCTGGCCTTTGGGCAGCACCACGTCCGCCAGCCCGCCCGCCGCCGCGCCCCAGGAACCGGGTTGGCGCTGCAGCTTCAGAGCATCCAGACTGTGAATGCGGCCGAATATGTCCACCAGGCTCTGCTCACTGGCACCCTCGCGACGCCACCCCGCGCCGTCTGGAGAAGGATCGCGTCCTCCACCCCCACTGTTCTTCTCGCCGCCGGCTGCACTGGCGCTGGCTGCACTCCCGACGCCCCAGGCCGCGCTCGGCAGCCGAAGGAGCAACGTCGTTGCTCCGGCATTATAGGAGCAACACACTGGCGAGTACGTCACGTCTAGCTGATCCTCCAGCCAGCGCAGGTTCTCCGCAGGGGAGGGCGGGGCAGGCTCCGGGTATACCTGCATTCCTTCCACAGCCTGTTCTCAGGCACCCCCGCATTCAATGGCACATCACTTCGGATGTGTTTTTCGGGTCTCTGCCCTCACGCCAAAGCTGTTTCATCCGCAGCCCAGCCCTGCGCGTCGCGGGGAACACCGGGAAAACGCGTCGCCTGCCCTCCAGCGCCCTCTAAAAAGAGCTTCCTAGGCAAGAATGTCCCATGAAAAATGCAGAGACAAATTGAGGGCGCACAGGCAACTGCTGACGGGGGAGCAAACCACGTTCCCTATTGGGGAGGCGCTTTGAGCGCATCGCGAGGATTGCGACGCAACTCGGCCCCGCACTGAGTGCCTCTCGCATAAGTTTCTGGTATCAAGTGGAACCAAAAACTTGAATTTAAGAATTCCCTGCAAAAAGAAGGGGACTCGACGCTAAAAAACCGGCGGCATCACCGACTCTGCAGGAACAGTGCGATGCAAGGTGCAACAAACGGCAGCCGTGCCCACCAGCCATACACTAAATGCAGCATACCTTGCCCCAGGATCCGCCATATAGCGATGAGTTGCGCAACGGCTTATTAATTTCGCCCTATATTAGTGCCTTTCATATATGAGGGTTCTTTACAGTGAAGAACACCAGAAAAACGGCTGAAGCACTCCACTTCTTGCAGGGACGCTGAAGCACGCGTGGCTTCTGCTGGCACCCTCCACCTGCTGCCTAAGCACCCGGTGGGGAGTGTGCAGCTCATCCCGGTCTTTTTGGTATTGCATGCACCATATTGCGCTTCTTGCAGCTCTAGTTGCAGCGCTACCTCTTTTTCCCAGAATAGGGAGTTGTTGCGGCAGCAATCGTGATCCCCACACCTCACAGGCCGCAATTGGTTTGGCTCTTGAAGCTTGTCTTCACAGACTTTACCACGGGCGGATAGCAGGGCGCGGGAATCTTTTCGCGCGTAATTTTGATCTGCTCCGTGGTAAAGATGAGTGAGGGACGGATGGAATCTGAGGAAAGGGAGCGCAGGGATGAGGAGGTGGGCGACAGAGATCGAAGCAGAAAGCGAGGGGGTAGCCATGGCCCTTCAGAGGGTAATTCCGGCGGCCAGGAAGAAGAGAACCGAGATATCTCCCATGTGAGGAGGCCCAGCGGGAGTTGTGGTCGGGTTGAGGAGAACGTTCAGCAGAGCAACAGGGAGCGCAACGATGCCAGCGATGAGTGCAATGGCGGCGAAAGGAGGTTCGGCAGCCAACGTCGTAGCGGCAGCGGCGCCCGCCCACGGCAGCGAGGAGGTACGCAGCAGTGTCAGCAGGTGCAACAGCTAATCATTTGTACTTAGACAGCAGTATCACCCACAGCATACCAGTGCCGCAGTTAACTGCAGCCTTGCCCCATGCAGCAGCGCCGGCAAGTACAGACACGCTGCATTTCAGCTTCCGCATCAAGGCATTGAAAGCCTGGCGGCAGCGACTTCTATGCACCTTTATCAAAAGTACGCCTTTCGTGCTTTGTTTGGCGGTGTTTTCGGAAGAGTGAGCTGACATATCCCCTACGGGAATGTGTCCATGCATCCTTCCACCGGCTCGTTTTCATCCTTTTTGCTCTGGATTAGTCGGATCATTCGTTGTTGTGTACGTGCTTGTCATTCCGGCAGGAGATACGGATACGCTTTACATCAGCAATCTGCCTTTGCGCTGCGGAGCGCTGGAACTTCGGCGTATCTTCGAGGAGGTTGGGGAGGTGAAGGATTGTAGAATTGTCAACAATCCGGTCTCCAGGTATGTTTTTTTCTCCGAGTGGAGACCGTTTGCTTCGAGAGCACATCTCAAGCGCGGCTGAACAACATTGAATGTTTGATTTGGCAAGTATAGGAATGTTGTGTGTGTGAATATATAGGGAGTCGCGTGGCTTTGCCTTCCTGTCATTCGTCGATCCAAGTCACGCAGCAGTGGCAATAGAGCACTTTGACAACAAGACGATTTTTGGTGAAGGTTCACGGCCTGTGAGGGTAGAACGGGCAAAGCGCAATAAGCCGCACAACCCTACACCTGGCTTTTATAAGGGACCACCTGGTATGTTCAATCGCTACTTTGCGAGGATAGTTTTTGGCCTATAAGGTATTTCGACTATTATGCCGAGCATCTGTTCCATTCTGTGCACTTCGTTCCTCTTGCAGGAGCCAGCATAAAGTACGACAAATCGGGACGGTTGAAGCCGGGTTTCCTGCCTTATTATGCGGTAGCACCGGGTGCGTCCCGAGAGTTTGTACCGCCTAGTCCTTTTGGAATGGACTACGGTTCTGGTACGCGCAGTCATTCTGGTGGGCGTTGGGAAGACCGTGATTGGGGTGCCAGAGGAGGCTACGACCCATCCGGTCGATATTACGACAGAATAGACTATTCGGCCCACGCACGGCCGCCCACGGACTTCAGAAATGCAAATCCAGGGGAATTTCCCTATGATATGCGCATGGAGAGGGGATATGATCTGAGGGCAGGACGAGGCGGATATGACACTCGTGGGGCGCCACCATACGATCGCGGGGCCCCGGTCTACGATGCTCGCGGATATGATAGGACAGGATATGACAGCAAGTGGCAACAATACGAAGATCCCAGGGGGGATGGAAGGTGAGATGGTAGAATTTGCATCCCTCCCTTTTGGGCCAGCCTGCAATGGGTTCACGTGTGATCCTTTTAAGCATGCCGGAACTTCTCGCCTGTGCACAGGTATGTTGGATATTGTGATTATTACGGAGGGGCGGGTGGAGCTGGAGCAGCGTATGATGTGAACGCCCGTGTGGATAATCGTGAAGTAAAAGCCGTGGGACGGGAGCGCTCACGATCGTACGTAGGCCATTTCACTCACTTAAATGTCTCTTTTCGCGGATCCCTAGTCCGCTGGTTTTGAGAAGGGGGTAGCTCTTTCGATCAATCAGTCGTTGCGTGGTTTCTAGAGTTTTCCATAGTCGGTAATTTTCCTGTTTGTTCGGCGATTCAGGAGAGGTCGGCGCGAACGTCGTAGGTCGGCTTCACCGGAAGGTCGTCATCATCGCGCAGCTCGCAGATGATTTAGCATGCGGTCAGAATTTGCGATGCAGCGCCTATACACTGTTGGGGGTGCGCTGCGACTTGACCAACAGTGTGCCTTGCGCCGCATTATGGGGATCAGAGAGTGGCGGACGCGACCTCTCAACATATCGTGCATTTGCCGTGTTCGTTTGAAGTAGTTTTTACTTCATGGCGGTGCACCGAATGTACTAAACAGCTTTGCTGACAGTGGAACGCTTAGGCATCAGCTTTTTGGTGCAGACTAAACTGGCAAGCTTTGGAGCAAAATGTCTTTTGGATACCCTCAAGTAGCGTGAAAACGATTAGTATTCAGAGTATAGTCTGCATAGAAAGTTTATCCACACCACGGTGGACGTTTGATTTAGCGGAGGAGGTATGAACCCTCAGAGCCAGCCCAGTCTGAAGTGTAGGATATGAGTGCGTGTGGGAGGTTGATATGAACATGAAGCCACTTACAGGAAGCATTCATCCATCTTGGTCTTTGCTCCCACAGACTGCGAAGGCGGTGGAAATGTAAGATGGCTTGTTCAACGAAGCCAGAGCTTTATTGTACTCACCGGTGCAGGATTTCGAGGAGAGAGTGTATCATTCCTCTCAGTGTGGGGATCACATTCTCAGATGCGCGCATCACGTAATGATAGCCATTCCTGCTCCAGTCGGAGGCGATATCCCTGACCTGAGGCGAGACTTTTTGCAGAGCTGTTCAATAGGCACTTTAGTCAGAAGCCTTACTCTGTAGAGCAGCGTTTCGGCATGATACTTGAGCTTGTCAAGAGAATATCCAGCTGCTTCGAGCTGCAGAGACGGTTATGCAATTGCCTTCGCACACATTCGGCCAATGGTGTTCTTACGTTGCGGCCAGCTACGAAGACAAGAGCTGCGGCTTCAGCCAACATCACGGACAAGGAGATCGCAAAGAACATGGGTGAAGACTCCGCGCAGATTCCCACTCCCATACTCGCAAATCCGCGAGCAGACCTGTGCCCCGGGGTAGAAGAGGAACACGGGAAAGTATAGCTCAGTGTTTATATTACCAGAAGAGAAGAAGTGCAGGGCAGGCGACCAGTGCCACAGATGCCGCAGCGGAAAGGAGACCCTGGTGGAAAGTTTATGAGCCAAGTGATGTGGTGTTGAGGATGGTTTTTCCTTACTTCGCTCATCAGCTCGCGCATTGAAGTTTCGGCCTTGTATACTCTGAATCCAGCCTGGTTCGAGAGGTGCACATTAACGGAGTTCCGAGCACAATGTTGCATTTACTAGTTCTTACTTGCATAGCCCTCGGGTTGACTTTCGTGGCGAAGTGAGCAGCGGCCGCAAGAGAGCCGCACAGAACTGCATTCACAATGTGCCACTCTGACTGCAAAAGGATGTCAATTATGTTGATACAGCCACTGCATTATTCTTGCTTACCAGATCCATGTCGCACAGGCTGTTGGCGAACAGGAGCCCTGTGGCCAGGCTTACTGCTGCAACTACGGTGCAGGCAGAAGAGGCCTTGTCAAAGCTCCTTGCAAAAGTCTCCTCCTGGCCGTACATTTTCGCGAATTGGTGAAAATGAAGATCCGTGAGGGTACTGGGCCTCAAAATAAAAATGGATGAGAAACTGTTGATGTGAGTCAGTTAACGGTTTCTGGTCTGTCCGAAGGCGGCGCTCTTACCACATTTGAAGGTGGGATGTCCGTACACCTGGAGCCACTTCTTGACAATAGCGAAAGTGAATTATTGTCAAGTCTGATGCATCTTGCACTCACAGTGGTCTGAATCAAGGAATTTCTAAAAGGCAAAAAAACTATATTGAAAATGTACGCTCAAGAGGAAGCCTTTAAGAAAAGCGCGGACTTCGCGCTTTCCACGAGCACTGTGCTCAGTGGAGTATGCCTTGTATCAGGTAACAGAATATCCTTCACTTTCCTTTGCCACGCGGCACTAATCTCGTCTATTTTCAGGTGTGGTACTGTCCAACACTGTTTGCGGACCAGAGCTGGTAGGCTACTGAATAATAATGTCACGTTTATCTATCCATCATTTCTCGCGAAGTCGGAGTGGAATATTGTCAATGGCGTCCTCTGCGGAGCACTAGCCGCTTCACTTCATTTCGCTCTCAAGTCCTGCCCCAAAGTTCTTCAGGTTTGTGCATTTGCGGCAACAGAAAGTGTATAAAAGAGTCACCATGCTCTTTACAGAATGCATTCCGGCTTTCGAGAAGGGAGATGTCGCCGAGGGAATTGATGTCTGAAGTACGGTTCCATCAATATTCTTTCATTCAGGCAGTTCTCATAGAACTGCCGTATACAGGGACTGCTCGTTGCAGCAGTATCTGCCGGCATCGTTGCGATACCGGCACTGTTGGCTTTCTGGTCTGTCAGCGGGCTCTTCAGCATGACCATCGGCCTCTGCGCTGAATCTGCTCCGCTTTTCTACTGTGTCACGTTGGCCGCAATGCTGGCTCAAATTGCTGCCATCGCGAATGTAGCGAAAATAAATGTACGTAGACTACGTCATTACCTTACGGTAGTGGAAGCATGCTTGCTTGCTTAGATGGAGGCTGCTGGATACAACGTCCGCAACATTGAATGCGCAGTTCATGAATGCGCTTCAAAGGTAAGAAATATAGGCTTTTGAGGGCTCCTAGCAGTGATCTAATAAGCCTGTGCGCAGACAAAGGAAGTAGCCATGGACATAGGGCGGAAGGGTCACGAGGCAGCCTTGATGGCTTCAGATCGGGCTATTCCGGTTCTTCATGCCACAGTGGAGAAAGGAAAACAGTATGTTGGCGCTTGATTCGGCCGATTTCAAGCTGGGTTACTCATCGCTACTGTGTGTATCAGCTTGTTCGAGTCGAGACCGAAGTACATGACCGTTGAATGTAAGATGTTTTTGATATTTTTATTCGCTACAGAATTGGAACAAAATTTTCAGATTGGACTGGGCCTGAGGGTCGTTCTCTTCTACGCTATTGAATTTTGGACTGAAACCAAATATTCAACGAATGCGGCCGACTTGCATTCGTGCTTGGGGCAAGGAGAGCCAACAAAAGCACTCTCCCCAAAAGCTGGTGCAAAACTAAGCCTGGTCTTTGTTAATTTGGTATATTTTATTTGTATTTTTGCACTTTGAGGCGAAGCGAGCCTGCGTAGGAGGAGTTACCGTAGCAGCGGCTCAGTCATATACATACATATACAGCTAGGTTCTTGTCGTCAGGCCTCTCTGCGACGTTTCAACTCAGTTGTGACGACATACACTTTTGTAACATTGTTTTAAATAAAAGTGATTATGCGCCAAGCTTGCGCTTGGATTCTTATGAATCTGCACACGTCCTGTAGTGCTGGAGGGTGATCCTGGAGTGTTGCTGTCGTTTGAAAAGCACTAAATGCTGCTCACCATGAAGTGAAGAGAGAAGTCTAAAAGTGTAGCCTCTATGGATGCGTTCTTTTCTATTGATTTTAGAGAGGATCACAGTGGAATGTGCTGGCAGCAGCTCATGACCAATATGGGAGAGTCAAGCCTGAGAGTTAATACCGCAATCGAAAATGTTCAGCAGAGTAGAGAGTTCCAGGGAGAAAAACAGGTGGAAAAAGTTCCATATGACCAAAATCTCCCTCAAACGGTGAGGAAATATGAGATTTCAGATGAAGGTCTGATGGATCGGTCTCCAGGTTCTGAATGGGAGGTGCACGCCCTTTTGTTTGGGCGTGCTGTACTTTATTTCAAGCCATGAAAAGAAGGATGAAGTGTCCTTTTTTATCAATTCAGTATATTACCAGCGAAAATTCCAGAAGGTTGTTTTATGTCAATCGTTTCTTCGAAGCCTTTGCAAGTGTACTTGTGCAAACAAATAAAGCTAGCTAGTATTCATGGCGAAATGCTTCGAAACCCTAGCTGCTTCCTTGTCACGTGAATAATTTTGAATGCAAGCCGACTATCTCCTTAGCAACGGACTGCCAGCCCATGATCAATCCACCTTCCTGAATTCAAGCCATTTTGCCTTTTTTTCACTCTTGTAGTCGATGGCAGAAAGGCCATTAACTACAGAGGAAAAACAAAGCCGCGATGCGTGCAGCTATTTCCAAGATTCTCTATCATGCACACCGTGCAGGCAAACGCGATGGGGAGAGGAAAGCAAAGCCAGAGTCTTAAAACCGAACAACAGATGGGGTACGACGCCTGTACCTTTTTCTTATAGTTGTCATGCCATTATAAGAGCTGTCCCTGTACGCACCCAGCTGCAGCGAGGTGTTCCCGCTGCAGGTGCGAGGGCGTTATCCCTTGTCAGAGGCTGTACGAATCCGCAATACAGAGGATGTGGCACCGGGAAAGAAGGAAGTGCATACTAGAAGAAGTAGAGAGGGGCATTCCCAGAATAGGCGAAGTAAGAAAGACTTCCTCTGGTGCGCCACCAAACAGTCATATGCATTTAGTGAGGCCTGTGACAGTCTTCTCTGTCCTGCAATGACTTGAATCAACTGGGCTATATCTCCGCAGGTGAATCGGAAAGCTAATATTGATATGCGCGCATACTATGACCGCGTAAGCTTCTTTTTGGCCTGAATGACTAAGTTGACCAGAAACCCACCAGAGCATTGAATCAACGATGGACGCATGTTGAAAGACGGCAACACCAATATGTGTTGTGATTAATTTCTGTAACTTTTCGCGCACGGTACCAGGAATTTGCTCGGCGGCAATCTAGGATTCAGAAAGCTCTTCAAGAGAAGCAGGAGGTAAAGCACATTATTTAGACTGGCCTATTTCACTGCACTAGAAGCTTTTGCCGCGCTTTAGGTCAAGCGTTCTTGTACAAAGAGATTCAACAATTCCTTCAGAAACTGGAGGAGGAATTCAAGTTCTGCACATTCCAACCCACAATTCTAGCTCGGTCGAGACATCTTGCAAAGGCGCGGAAAGAGAAAAAATTGACAGAATGGAAACGCCTTGTGCAAGAACCGACAACGGCTGACTCCAGCACAAGTGAGCTGGCAACAAAATGCTGCAGCCCCCTGCAGCAGTCTGGCGCGCCATCGTCGTTCTGCATTCTTGCTTTACAGTCGCAGGCGGGTGGCCTTCACTGAGGGCTGATAAGGAACAATACACATACTTTTTGCCTCGCTCTTGTTCACAGTAGAAATAACATGCGTTCCTTTAACTGGCGCGCAGCAGAACCCGTGGAGGAAATGAAGAAGTCCGCATGCAGTCTTCGTAGTTCCACGCGGTCTTATCCTTCATTCCAGGAACGGTAAAACCCGTTTTTTGCATTGTGACTGCGCGCATGGCCTACAAGCAAGCAACGCTTTCTTGACTGCATTATCCAAAACTTGACGCTTTTCAAATTAGCCAGTCCCTGAAAGGGAGGCGTGTCTGTCTTTCAGAGTTCATTCCACTGTCCTTCAGAGTTCACTCCAAAGTCTATATGCCTGCTTGTTTCTTTTCCTGGGGTTCTTTTGATGTGTGCGAAAGGCATTGCCTCTGTACTCTCAAGCCACGGGAACTTCCGTTTGGTTGTTTCTACTCAGGCTCAATTTTTACCTATTATCCCGGACTCTCAGACGCCAGCTGTTGCAAGAGAAAAGAGTGAGCCTTTTGAAACAGCCCTTCGCCAGATTTCAAAAGAGAAAGGGAAACCACTCGCCAGTCTCATGGCTTGCACTCGCTAGCTTTGCTGTGGGGATTCTTGCACTAGGATCTCGATGAGTCCTACGAACTCCAGTTATGCAGAAGATCTGAACTGCTCGCAATCACTAGGCCCCCAGTAAGTAATTCGTGAGTCTTGGATGCACAAGTGAAGCCAAGATAGCGCAGGAAGTGCAGTAAAATGGCACTGCCAAAGACATTGTTGTCAGCT
This sequence comes from Eimeria necatrix, assembly GCF_000499385.1. NCBI lineage: Eukaryota > Apicomplexa > Conoidasida > Eucoccidiorida > Eimeriidae > Eimeria > Eimeria necatrix. The sequence continues at coordinate 20,453 of NW_013654796.1, read as the reverse complement.
TCAAAACCCCGCCTTCTATTGAAGCTGGGCACCAAGTGGCTGGCTCTGGGCACGCCGTCCTGGCCGTCGTTGGGAGACCGCCTGCAGATTTATTTTCTTCAGCTTTCGCGCCAATTGCGAGTTGAGGCTTTCTTGGGCTTTTCAGGCAAAAGGGCCGACGGCGCCCAAATCCCGCCAGGCCGCGGCGACTCACGACTGGCCCTTTAGACCCACGCTCTGCGAAGTATGTCTTTCCTTTCCTAAAGATGTTTGTCCTTTTAGCCGCTGCAGGGCAGCCAAAGGCAAAAGCGCGGCCATTCGAGGTGTTTGTGCGTCTCAGAAATCAAGACGCATCGTTAAAGCCATCGAGCTCCGACGCGCTGCTGAAACGAGCAAGGAGGAGTAAAAATGGATAAGCACTGCAGAAGTGAAGTTCCATCTGCACACAAAACACTCGGATGTCACTTGTGACTGAAAGTAATGTTCAAGTTCATCAGCACTTCCGAACTTGCTCGGCCCGCGTTGCAGGCGGAGCGAAAAAGAAAGCAAGAGCGAAGAGAGCTCCAGCCAGCAGTCCACTCGCTCTTCTCCGAATTTCGAAACTAAATTGGTGCGAAAAGTGTTTTTGAGCAGCAGCAGCAGCAGATGGGGGGCAAAATGAGTTGAACGCAGCGGGAAACGCAAGACAGGCTTGCGGGCTCCTCAGTGCAAACTTTCTGCTGCCACTTATGTTTGCAAAGGTGTTTGCGTCTTTGAGTGCTTCTTCAGTTTGGAAACACTCGAAAAACGCCCAAGTGCAAGCCAGGCCGGTCTTTCCTCTCCAACCTATCAGTGAGCGCCTCTGCAGCTGCTTGCGATCCAGTGCAAGTCTGCAGCAGCAAAAAGCCAAGATGAGGCGCTCGAAAGAACAACTTCTTTTGTGTGTGCTTCCCGAAAAGGGGTACCTCGCGGAGTTGGAGAAGAAAAGGAGCAGCAAGGACGCGCTGCGGCAGGAAAGACTGAAGCAAATGTAAACAGCGCGAGAAAGGAAACAGAATAAGAAAGGCTAAATGCCGGACCAAACACAAACAAACACTTCGACAGAGAAGGCGCCAACTATGTGCCTTTCAACTCGGAGCTTTCTTTAGCCCACAGTTTCCTGTGCGGGTCGGGTGGGCAGAAAGTTCTTGAAAGCACTCCGAAGCCGCTTTTGCGTGTCTGGTGCGACGCAAGTCTTTGCTGCTGTCTTTGGCTGGCGGCGCGGGCTCTGCAGGGAAATGGAGGAAATGAAAGAGTGTTCTTTCAGGCCGCAAGTCAACAAAACTGCAGCAAAAGCTGGTGGGCCTCAGCGCTGTGGAAAGCAGAAAGGGAAATTCAGGAAGTCTGGCGGCGAAATGTACTTGCAAAGCGCAGCTAGGAGGCAGTTTCTCTCTTTCCGGCCTTTTCTTTGCTAATTTTCTCTTCTTTTGCATTTCTGTCGAACTGAATTTGCCCTTTGTGCAGCTTCGCAAGAGAACTGCTTCAGCTGGCGCAGTCTTCCTGGGAGTGACCGGTGAGGCGTTCGCCGCGTGGTTTGTTTGGTCTTGCCTTTCGTTTTTTCTCTCTTTGTTTCCTTTACTCAATTACCGACAGAGTTGTCCAGCGAAGTGCAGGAACTCTTCTTTTGCGCGGCAGGCTTTGCCCAAAGCTGCGTGCTGCTGCTGCTGCTTCTGCAGCTGCTTCTGCAGCTGCTTGTTGCAGCTGCTGCTGCAGCAGCCGGCAGCGCCGCAGCAGGAGTCCCTCGGTGGCTTTGGACTATTTCTTCTGAGTTCTCTGCACACATTCAGCTGCAGGAAAGCTCGTGAGTTTGCTGCTGCGCATGCGTCTCTGCAGGTTTCTGGAGCTCTGCTTGATGGCCAGAAGCCGGCGAGAAGAAGCTGCGCAACCAACAACTGCTGCTGCTCCAGCTTACCCTGCTGCAGCTGCTGCTGCAGCTGCTGCTGCAGGTGCTGCTGCAGGTGCTGCTGCTGCTTCGGTGTGCTGCGGCGGCAGTGGCCGCACGCGGCACTGAGGGTTTCTTCTCGCGTCTTCTTGAGTTCATCTTTTTTCCTCGCGGGGCAGAAAGGGCCTCACACTCTCACAAAAGTAAATAAAAAAATATTTAATATAAAATAATATTTAAAATAATTTATTTTCCACCACTTGGCCGGCGATTCTTCTAAAAGAGGCGCTTCCCAGAACTTTTCCTTGGCTTTCCTTTTCCTCTTTCGCGCTGCAGCGCGGCCGAGGCTCCGCCGCGCTGATTTGTTTGCTGCTGCAGTTTGCTGCTGCACTTTGCTGCTGCAGTTTGCTGCTGCAGTTTGCTGCTGCAGTTTGCTGCTGCAGTTTGCTGCTGCTTTTGCTTCCTTGCAAGAGGCAAACTGACACCGCCACACGCAGCAGCAGCAGCAGCAGTAGTAGCAGCAGCAGCAGCAGCAGCAGCAGCGAGGAGCCTTTTGCACTTTTCAATATGAGCCTCCTGCGGCTGCCTGCCGGCCTGCCGGCCCGACCCCAGGACGGGGGGGTTTGTTTGCTGCGCGTTGCTGCCAGCTCTTTATTCATATTTATTTATATTTATTTATATTTATTTATATTTATTCATATTTATTTATATTTATTTATATTTATTTATATTAGTTTCTCTTTTCATTTATTTGTTTCCAATTGAATTCACAAATCGGCAAAGTGCAACTTTCAAGTTCTCGTCGCTGCGGACTTCCTGCCAGACCCTCAGCGAACCGCAGAGAGCCACGGCGCCAGCCAGCAGGTCCTTGCCGCCAGCGCTTCTAAACATCCAGCTAGCTAGCTAGCTAGCTAGCTAGCTAGCTAGACGGCGAACTAGCCAGCCGGAGAGCTGGCTAGCTGGCAAGACAGCTAGCTAAACAGCTAGCTAGAGGGCTAGCTAGAGAGCTAGCCACTGCTTTGGTAGCAAGCCACTGCTGCAGCAGCTAGCCAACACGCGCAGCAGGTTCTTGCGGCCACCGCTTCTAGGCAGCTAGCTAGCTAGCCACAGCTTTGGTAGCAAGCCGCCGCTGCAGCAGCTAGCCAAACAGCGCATGCAGAACCAGTGGCTGGCTAGCTAGCTAGCTGGCTAGAGGGGCCTTGGCAGCAAAAGGCGCTGAGTTCATTTGCCTGTGCCTCGTCTTGAACCTCTTCTTGTTGCTGCTGCTTTCCGTGCTGCTCTCTTGGCGGGTTCTGCTGCTGCTGTCAGTTCCTCCTGTTGCTGCTCTTGCTGCTGCTGCTGCTGCTGCTCTTGCTGCTCTTGCTGCTCTTGCTGCGGCTGCTGTGCAGCTTTGGGCGCGGCCTTTGCCCTTGCTCTTGTCTTTGCAACTCGGAGATTTGGGGCTTGGGGGGGTGCAGCTCGAGGGTTTAGGGCCTGAGGGTTTAGGGTTTGAGGGTTTAGGGTTTCTGCAGCAGGCAGGGGCCCCGCCTCTGCAGCAGCAAGGCCCACCGCTCGGCCTCGCCGAGGGGCCCTTGAGGAGGATCTGCTGCTCGCAGCAGCTGGCGCCGCGCTTCCTGCTGCTTCGCTCACATCCGAAGCAGCAGCAGCAGCAGCAGCAGCAGCAGCAGCAGCAGTGGCTGTTGCGCGGGCAGCAGCAGCAGTCGCAGCTGCAGCAGGTGCTGCCACGAGCCTCTCCTTTGGAGTGCGGGCAGGACCTGGGAGGGGCCCCTCTCCCGCTGCCGCTGCTGGTTCCGCTGCTGCTGCTGCTGCTTCCGCTGCTGCTGCTTCCGCTGCTGCTGCTTCCGCTGCTGCTGCCTGCTGGCTGCTGCTGCCGCGCTGCCTCCTTTTCGGGGGAGGGGGGGCCCCCGCGTCGAGGGGCCTCTTCAAAGACGGGGAGGCCGGGAGGGAGGGGCCCCCCCCCGCAGCTGCTTGCGGCTGCTGCGCAGCGGCCGCGCGCCCCGCCCGCTGCTGCTGCTGCTGCTGCTGCTGCTGCTGCTGCTGCTGCTGCTGCTGCTGGCTGCTGGGGCGCAGGGCGAAGTGCTGGAGAGGCAGCAGCCGGCGCGCTGCGAGGCTGCAAGTGGCCCATTTGCTGCTGACGAGGGGCAGCCCCTCGAGGCCCGGCAAGAAGATCTTGAGGGGCCCCACAGCCACTTTGTAGCTGCTGCTGGCAGCGCAGAAGTGGGCCCTGCAGGGCCGGGGGGGCCCCCCCCTCTGGTGCACAGACAGGTTCGCCCGAGACCCCCGAAACGGGCTCCCAGCAACCCCCAGGGGGGCCCCCAGGGGGGCCCCCAGGGGGGCCCCCAGGGGGGCCCCCAGGGGGGACAAACGCCCGCAGCGAACGGACCGGGGGCCCCTCGACGGGGTCCGCGGGCCCCTCAGGGGGGTCGAGGGGCCCCTCAGGGGGGTCCGGGGGCCCCTCAGCGGGGTCGAGGGGCCCCTCAGCGGGGTCGAGGGGCCCCTCAGGAGCGCTGAGGGGCCCCTCAGCGGGGTCGAGGGGCCCCTCAGGGGAGTCGAGGGGCCCTGCGGGAGGGTTGGGGGGCCCCCATTTGGGAGGCTGGAGCCCCTGGGGGTGGCCGAGGGGCCCCTCCGAGGGGTGGAGGGGGCCCCCCCTGCGGGGGGCCCCAGGGGGCTGGAGGGGGGCCCCCTGCTGCCCAGGGGGCTGCTGCCCCGGGCCCGCAGTTTGCTGGGAGTCCCCACAGGGGCCCCCAGGCCGAGACACAGCCCTGTACCCTGGGGGCCCCCCGTACCCTGGGGGCCCCCCGGTGAGCCCCGGGGGCCCCCTGCGTCGCATGCAGGGGCTGCGGGCTGCGGGCTTCCGCATTTGCCCAACTTAAGTGGAGAGGAGGACAGCAGGGGGGCCCCCCTGCTGCTGCTCCTTGTGGGGGTCGCGGGGGCCCCCCGGGGGCCCCCCAGGGGGGAGAAGGAGCGGCGGGCCCCGGGGTCCCCCCCCGGGGGGCCCCCCAGGGCCCCCAGGGGCAGCCCCTCGGGGGGCCCCTCCAGGGGCCCCTCGGGGGGCCCCTCGGGGGGCCCCTCGGGGGCCAAGACGGCAGCAAACACGGGGAGACAAGGAAGGTCCAGGGGGGCCCTTGTGGGGTCAATTCCGTGGGAAAGAAGAAAAGACAAAAGGGCCCTGAGGACTGCCAAAGGGGCCAAAGAGGGCAGCAGCAAAATGGAGGCCCCCCACTGCTGCTGCAGCTCTTCCCGCGGCAGAGACAGAGACAGCAAGCAGCTCTCCGGCATCAGCAGCAGCCACCCAAACAGCGGCAGGCCCCACGGCTCCTGAGCAGCAGCAGCAGCAGCAGCAGCAGCAGCAGCAGCGACTCAGCCGCGCAAGCGGCAGCAGCAGCAGCAGCAGCAGCAGCGGCAAACGGCGGCAGCAGCAAGCAGCAGCAGGCGGCAGCAAAGCGGCAGCAGCGCCTTCTCCTCGCCCCAAGCCTTTGAGGCTGTCTCCTCAGTCGGTGCTACTTAGCTGCTCTCAGGCTGCTGCTGCTGCTGCTGCTGCTGCTGCTGCTGCTGCTGCTGCTGCTGCAGTCTCTAGGGGTTTCTGCCTCTTCTGCCTCTCAAACTCTAGCTTAGCAGCTCTCGCTGCAGCGGCTATTTCGGTCCAGCAGCGCCCTCAGCAGCAGCAGCAGCAGCAGCAGCATCCTCAGCAGCAGCAGCAGCAGCAGGCCGGCGCACCTTGAGCACTTGGGCTATATGGGGCAGCGGGGGCCCCTCTGCTGCTGCTGAAAGGGCCTGGGGGCCCTCTGCAGCTGCACCTGTGGGGCCCCACCCTGGCAGCAGCTGGGGGCCCCCGGGACCCCCTGGGGGCCCCAGCTGGGGGCCCTCCCCCCTTGCTGGGGCCTCCTCTTGGGGGGCCCCCTCCAGGGGGGCCCCCAGCTGGGGGGCCCCCAGCTGCAGCTGGTGCTGCTGCGCAGCAGGAGAGTTTAGCTGCCCCTGAGAGCAGCGCCGGGCAGCAGGCAGCAGGCACGTGCAGCAAACCCTCACAGCTAGCTAGCTGGCTAGCTGGGCTGTTGAGTGGCTGGCTAGCTGCTGGCTAGCTGGCTAGCTGGCTAGCTGGCTAGCTGCTAGCTAGCTAGCTGCTAGCTAGCGAGCTGCCAGCTAGCGAGCTGCCAGCTAGCTGCTAGCTAGCTAGCTAGCGAGCTAGCGAGCTAGCTAGCTAGCTGCTCCGGGGCTAAGTGGAAAGAGACGCCAAACCGAGGTAGAGACAAAAAGCAAAAATAAGAAAAGAAAGGAAATAAAGGACAAAAAGATAGAGACGAAAAATAAAAGATAAAAAGAAAAATAAAACAAAAAGATGGAAAATAAAAAAGAAGAAAATATAAAAAGAGAGAAAGAAGTTGAAGAGACAGCGGAGAGACAGAGACACTGCGGCGGCCAGCGAGAGGCGAAGGGCCCCCAAGGCCCAGGTAGGGTTTAGGGTTTAGGGTTTAGGGTTTAGGGTTTAGGGTTTGGGGCACCTCAAGGACAGACGCGTAGGCCCAGCTGGCAGTCACGAAGTGGAGAGCCAAAAAGCCCTTGGGGGCCTTTGCATGCAGCAGCAGCAAAGCCCTCATCTGAGCAGCAGCAGCAGCGCAGCAGCAAGGGTCCACCAGCAGCACCCCAAACACTTCCACGCACCTCCCACCTGCTGCTGCTGCTGCTGCTGCTGCTGCTGCTGCTGCTGCTGCAGGTGCTGCTGCTGCTGCTGCTGCTCCCGCTGGTGTTTCTGCTGCTGCCAGTGCGGTTTCTGCTGCTCCTGCTGCTGGTGCTTGTGCTGCTGCCGCTGCGCTTGCTTCTGCTGCTGCTGCTGCTGCAGCAGCAGCAGCAGCAGCAGCAATTGTGCTGGAGACGGAGAGGCAAGCTGCTGCTTTTCCCGAGCCGCTCATTTCCTCGAGGGCCATTCGAATTATAGAAGACAAGGCGCTCGTCACGCCGCCCCGGTAGCTGCAGACGCAAACGCGCCAAACCCTAAACCCTAAACCCTAAACCCTAAACCCTAAACCCTAAACGCTAAACCTTGCGGCCAGATAGCCACGCGTTGCGCGTTTTACTAAAGCCCTCCAGCTGCTTGAGAACACGCAAGTGCGAGTACCAGGTCCCAGCGCCAAACCCTAAACCCTAAACCCTGCACCCTAAACCCTAAACCCTAAACCCTAAACCCTAATTTAGTTCCCCGCAGCTGGCTGGCGGCACCTGTTGACTGGGGCGTCGGGGTCTTCCTCTCCGTCTACAATGCAAACGAAGGTCTTGCGCTTGGGGGCCCCTGCTTCTTCCTTGCTGCTGCTGGGGGCCCCCCCCCTGCTGCTGCTGAGGGGGGCCCCCCGGGGGCCCCCCGGCTTGGACTTGAGGGCCTTGAGGGCCCCCAGCCAGGGGGGCCTCAGCAGCGGGCACAGCTCTGCGTCGAAGGGGGGGGGCCCCCCGTACTTGGCGGCGAATTTGAAGTAGAGCGAAGAGACCAGGCACTCCACGGGGGTTTGCTGCAGCAGCTGCACGTGCTGCAGCAGCAGCAGCAGCAGCAGCAGCAGCAGCAGCAGCAGCGGGGGCGTCGTCCGCGGCAGCGGCGCCCACGCGCTCAGCGAGCGCGCGCAGCAGCAGCAACGGCCGCCAGCCAGCAGCAGCCCGCGCAGCCGCCTCCCTCAAAGCAGCACCAGCCCAGCAGCAGCAGCAGCAGCAGCAGCAGCAGCAGCAGCAGCAGCAGCAGCACTGACCTCTCGCCTGCCCGCGGAGAACCTGTGGGCAGTGAGCGGCAGGCAAAAGCGAATGGCCCCCACAGACAAAGAAATCCCTTCGCCCCCCACCAGCCCCACGCAGCTCAGCTGGGGGCCCCCCCGGGGGCCCCGACTGAGGTGCGCTTTGCTGCAGTCACTGCATGCAGCGCGCGGCGCTCCGTCACGCAGCGGCGACGCAGCTGCAGCAGCAGCAGCAGCAGCAGCAGCAGCAGCAGCAGCAGCGCAGGTGCGAGCAGCGGCGGTCCCTGGGCCCTCGCTCGGCGCGCGACGCAGCGGCGCTCAGAAGCAGGGCAGCAGCAGCAGCAGCAACGCAGCAGCAGCAGCGCAGCAGCAGCAGCAGCAGCGCAGCAGCAGCAGCGCAGCAGCAGCAGCAGCAACGCAGCAGCAGCAGCAGCAGCGCAGCAGCAGCAGCGCAGCAGCAGCAGCAGCAGCAGACCTGCGGAGGCAGCTGTTCGAGGATGTCGGGGTGGCAGCAATAAAAGAGCGCGGGGGCCTCGGGGGCCCCCAGGTGGTCCCTGCTGCTGTCGCAGGTGAGGGCCGCAAGGGGCTGCTGCTGAGCAGCACGTGCTGCTGCTGCTGCAGGCACGCGCAGCACACAGGGTTGCTGCTGCTGCTGCTGCTGCTGCTGCGGCGCGTCCGCGCTCCGAGCAGGCGCAGCAGCAGCAGCAGCAGCAGCAGCAGCAGCAGCAGCAGCAGCGGGGGAGGAGGGGCGCGGGAGGGTGGCTTCTGACCGGCGGCCGCAGCTTCTGCCGCTGCTGCTGCTGCTGCTGCTGCTGCGTCTCGCGCTGCTGCCTGCTGCTGCTGCTGCAGGCTGGCTTGTCTTTGCTGCTGCGCCTTCGCGCCCCACACTGTGTGGGGCGCGAGGGCCCGCAGCGCAGCAAATAAGCGGCAGTGGGACTGCAGCAAAAGGCCCCCGAAGTTCTCGAAGTGGCGCCAGACCTGCGCAGCAACTCGCTGCTGCTGCTGCTGCTGCTGCTGCTGCTGCTGCTGCTGCTGCTGCTGCTGCTGCTGCTGCGGGTGCGGGTGCTTTGCGGGGTGCGCGCACGCCGGCGCGGCGAGCGGGTCGCAGGGCCAGGGCTCAGGGCTTAGGGCTTAGGGCTTAGGGCTTAGGGTTTAGGGTTTAGGGTTTAGGGTTTAGGGTTTGCGCACCCGCTCGCCGGGGAAGCAGAGGGCCAGCCCCGGCTCGTAAAAGGCTGCAGCAGAGTGGGGTTGTTTTATAAAAGTGAAAGTCAAGGAGGCGCCGGAGAGGCAGCGGGCCTGCTGCAGTGTACGTACAGCTGAGAGCAGCAGCCGCTGGCTCTGCGGCAGCAGCAGCCCCTTTATCCGCAGCCGCTTCACGCTCTGCAGGCCCAAACCCCAAACCCTAAACCCTAAACCCTAAACCCTAAACCCTAAACCCGCCCCCAGCCGCGCGCCGGCCAGCCACACGCCGCGCCGCGCCGCCGCACCAACGAACCCCAAACCCCAACCCCAAACCCTAAACCCTAAACCCTAAACCCTAAACCCTAAACCCTAAACCCTAAACCCTGACCTTCGCCGCGCCGCCCTCCAGCGCTATGAGAGTGTCCGAGAAGGAAACGCGGCAGTCCGTCACGCGGGCCCCCCGCACTCGAAAGTTCGACACAACCAGAAACACCTAGCAGCAGCAGCAGCAGCAGCAGCAGCAGCAGCAGCAGCAGCAGCAGCAGCAGCAGGTGGAGTTGGCGCGCTGCGCAGCGCGCACCAGCAGCAGCAGCAGCAGCAGCAGGTGGAGTTGGCGCGCCGCGCAGCGCGCACCAGCAGCAGCAGCAGCAGCAGCAGCAGCAGCAGCAGCAGCAGCAGCAAGGAGGCCCCACCTGCAGAGGGGCCCCCAGGGCCTTTCTGCTGGCGAGGCTGAGGGACTTGGCTTCGAAGGAGTGGTGAGCAGCAGCAGCAGCAACAAACGAGCTGTACGTGCAGGGGCCCCCAGGGGGCCCCCCGGGGGGCCCCCCGGGGGCCCCCGTCTGCAGCAGCTCGTGGCGGTTTACAAAAGCTTTGAGCAGCTTCAGCAGCGCGCGAGCCTGTCTGGGCCCTGAGAAACCCCAAACCCTAAACCCTAAACCCTAAACCCTAAACCCTAAACCCTAAACGCTGGACCCCAGGAACTAGAGGCTGGCACACCCCAAACCCCAAACCCCAAACCCTAAACCCTAAACCCTAGGCAGCTGGGCGCCGGCCCCTCGAAGGCGAATCCGTCCAGCGAAAAAGAAGGGCCCAAACTAAACCCCAAACCCTAAACCCTAAACCCTAAACCCTGAGCCCCAGAGGCTGGCGACCCCAAACCCAAACCCAAACCCTAAACCCTAAACCCTAAACCCTAAACCCTAGGCAGCAGACCCTCGAAGATGAATCCGTGGAGAGTGAAGGAGGGCCCCAATCGAAGGGCCCCATTCAACACTTGCTGCTCTTCTGCTGCTGCAGGGGCCTCCAACTCCCGGGGCCCCTCGGGGGCCCCCGAGGGGTTGAGGGCCCTCTTGCGTTTGGCTTCTTGCTGCTGCTGCTTTGCTGCAGCAAACCCGCGGGGGAACTCTGCTTCCAGCGCCTCCTCGTGCTCCAGCAAAAACGACCTAGCAGCAGCAGCAGCAGCAGCAGCAGCAGCAGCAGCAGCAGCAGCAGCGCAGCACAAGCAGCAGCACCACCTGGTTGGCCCCCGACGCAGCAGCAAGCCGCCCGCGGCCGACAGCCGCACAACCCACGCCGTCTCAGTCAGCAGCAGCAGCAGCAGCAGCAGCAGCAGCAGCAGCAGCAGCAGCAGCAGCAGCAGCAGCAGCAGCAGCAGGCCCACAGAAAGGCGGGAGAAGCTTTGGTAATGACTGCTCTGTGGTGGCTGAGGAAGCCGCTGAAGTGGTTGCTGCAGACTGCTGCTTGGCTGCTGCTGCAGTCCACGTCGTGCAGCTGCACCACTGCGTCCAGCAGCCCCGCCAGCAGCCCGCTGCTGCTGCTGCTGCTGCTGCTGCTGCTGCTGCTGCTGCTGCTGCTGCTGCTGCTGCTGCTGCTGCTGCTGCTCTGCTGCTGCTGCTGCTGCTGCTGCTGCTGCTGCTGCTGCTGCTGCTGCTGCTGCTGCTGCTGCTGCTGGGGGCGGGGGCGCGCTTGAAGCAGTCGCCGCCGCTGCTGCTCGCGGCCGCCGCAGCGCCTTCAAAGCCCTGCTGCTGCTGCTGCTGCTGCTGCTGCTGCGGCAGCAGCTTCACTGCAGCAACGGGGCCCTTGGCGTGCTGCGGGAGGGCCCCCTCGCCGTCCGCCCGCGAGGAGGCGCGGGCGCCCCTTGCTGCTGCTGCTGCTGCTGCTGCTGCTGCTGCTGTTGCAGCAGCAGGGGGCGGCGCTTCCAGCAGGAAGTAACTGAGGGCCCTTTTAATTGCTGCTGCAGCTTCCAAAGCTGCCAACTCCTTTGCTGGCATTTGGTCCACCACCAAGTACCCTCGCAGCTGACAGGGGGGCCCCCCGGGGGCCCCCCCTGCTGCTGGGGGGCCCCCCTGCTGCGACGCTGCTGCAGCACAAATGCAGTCCCCAGGCTCGGGGGCCCCTGGGGGCCCCCCTGGGGGGCCCCCCGGGCCTGGGGGCCCCTCCTGGGGGCCCGGGAGGCAGGCCAGCGCCAGCGCGAGGGGGCCCCCCTCCGGGGGGCCCCCCGCTGCTGCAGTGGGGGGCCCCCCGGGGCCCCCGAAGCTGCCAGGGGGCCCCCCTTTTTGCTGCTGCAGCTCCTGAAAAGCCCCAAAGTGAAGATGAACTCCGAAGGGCCTCAAAAGCTTCTTCGCCTCCGCAAAAGCGCGGCAGCGCCCGCACTCGCTGCACACGCAGGGGGGCCCCCCGGGGCCCCCGGGGCCCCCGGGGGCCCCCGGGGGGCCCCCGGGGGCCCCCAGCTCGTCGAGGGGGCCCCACTCGGGGGTCAGGGCGGTTTGTGGGGCCTCGGCCGGGAGAATTTGGAGGCAGTTTGGGGCTTGTTGGCTGCTGACGAGACAGGGGCTGCTGCTGCTGCTGCTGCTGCTGCTGCTGCTGCTGCTGCTGCTGCTGCAGGGCCCCGGCCTTTTGGGCCTTTTGGGGCCCCCGTCGCCGCGGCAAAGCTGCTGCTGCAGCTGCGCGCGGCGGCCGTGGGGCCCCTTCTGGGGGTCCCCAGGGGCCCCCGGGGCCCCGGGGGCCCCGGGGGCCCCGGGGGCCCCGGGGGCCCCCGGGGGCCCCTGGGGGCCCCTGTGGGGGGCCCCCTCTGGGGGCCTCGGGGGGTGCATGCGCCTGAGCTGGTAGCCGTGGGGGTGTTTGAGGGCCAGGCGAACTTCTGTGGGGAGCTGCTGCTCCCCAGGGTACTCAATTAGTACCCTGTTGGCCAAAAAGACCCCGCGGGCCACTTCCTGCAGCCGGGGGGCCCTCGGACGCAGCGCCTCGGGGCCCCCGGGGGCCCCCGGGGGGCCCCCGGGGGGCCCCCCGGGGGGCCCCGCCAAGGGCAAAGCCAGCACGCCGGGGGCCCCAGGGGCCCCTGGGGGCCCCCCGGGGGCCCCTGGCCCGGGGGGCCCCCACGGGCACAGGGCCCCCGCGGCGGCCCCCAGCGCAGCAGCAGGCAAAGAGGGCCCGGGGGCCCCGCAGAGGGCCCCCTCGGGGGCCCCCGGGGCCCCCTCGGGGGCCCCCGGGGGGCCCCCGGGGGCCCCCAGGTGGTCAAGAGAATGAGCAGCAGCAGGAAGGGGCAGCAAAGGCTGCTGCTGCTGCGACTGAGACGGGGAGGCCCCGCAGCAGCTGAGGGAGGGGCCCGGGGAGCTGCTGCTGGCCCCAGAGGGGGGGGCCCCCAGGGTACTGGGGGGGGGCCCCCCGGGGGGCCCCCAGACGCAGAGAGAGAGCGAAGTTGACGGGGGGGGGCCCCCCGGGAGGGTCGAAGACCCTTCGAACGATGAGGGGCCCCACAGGGCCCTGGGGGCCCCCTCGCGCAGACAAGACCTCGTCAGCGGCGACAGCAAAGACGGGTCCCCCATTCTGCTGCTGCTGCTGCTGCTGCTGCTGCTGCTGCTGCTGCTGCTGGGGTGGCTGGGCGTGGTCAGGGGGGCCCCCGAGGGCAGCGGGGCCTCCCCGGCGGCGAGAGGGGCCCCCAAAGACCCCACAAGTGGGGCGGCAGGGGCCGGGCGGGGGGCCCCTGGGGCAGCAGCAAAAAGGGGTTAGGGGGCAAGTTGGGGGTCTTGCTGCAGCACGAAAAGGCGCGAAAAGCAGCAGCAGGGGGCCCCTGAAGTTCGGAAAGCTGCAGCCATTTCAAAGACAGCAGCAGCAGCAAATAAGTCCAGTTTGGGTCTGCGGAAACTGGGGGCCCCCAGTCGGCGGTGGGGGCCCCCGCTGCACCACCCTGCGCCGCGGGTGGGGCCCCCAGCCTCCGCGCCGCCGCCTGGAGCCCTTTAAACGCCAAATAAAGCCCCAAAACCCTTTTATTTCTTTTTATTATTCGAAGTTGTCCGCGAAAATCCCAAAAACGGCACAGAGGGGCCCCTAGGCAGCGCGGCGGCGCCCCCCGCGGCCCCACGGCGAGGCGCTCACAATGGCTGGGGGCCCCCGCGGCTGCAGCTGCGTTTGCGGCCTTTTCTTCTCCTTTTGAGCCCTTTGCCTCAATTTGTTTTCCTTTTTTCTTTTTAATTAATTCAATTTAATTCATTTTTCATTTAATTGCAGTTTTCGCGGAGTTCGCGGGCGAGAGGCGGGAGTTGGGGTGTATGCGCAGCTCCGCGCAGCCTGCTCACTTCCCTTCTCCGCAGTTTGCCTCCAGTTAATTCCAAAAAGGTCTTTTTTGCTTCTTTTCTCTTTGCTGCTGCTTGCTGCTGCTTGCTGCTGCTTGCTGCTGCTTTGCTGCTGCGCTGCTGCTGCTTTTGCTGCTGCTGCTGCTGCTCTTCGGGGCCCACGAGGGCTATGCTTGGCTGGGGCCTCGAGGCCGCGGGGCCCCCAGGCCCCGCAGCCTTCACAGGCACACTCTCGCTGCTGCCCCCCCGCAGCAGCAGCAGCAGCAGCAGCAGCAGCAGCAGCAGCAGCAGCCCCTTTGTGAATGGCAGGAGGAGGGACGGGAGGCTTCCTGAAGAAGTCCGGCCCATGCGTAGGCAGCCACAAACCCTAAACCCTAAACCCTAAGCCCTAAACCCTAGGCCTGAGTGCCTCTAAACCCTAGGCCAAGTAACCCTAAACCCTAGCTCTCAATATCCCTAAACCCTAGGGTTTAGGGTTAAAAAACCCTAAACCCTCAGTAACCCTAAACCCTAGGCTCGAACCACGAGCACCCTCTAGTCGCGCAGCAGCCCTGCGCGGCCCTGCAGCTCCTTAGCAGCAGCAGCAGCAGCAGCAGCAGCAGCAGCAGCAGCAGCAGCAGCTGCTGCTGCTGCTGCTGCTGCTGCTGCTGCTGCTGCCTTGAACATCTGCTGCTGCTTCTGAAAGTGCTGCTGCAGACCTCCAAACCCTTTCCCTCGGCAGCGCCTCTGGCTCTGCGTTTGTCTCCGTGGGAAACACCAAAGTCTACTGCGCCATGTGAGCCCCCAAACCCTAAACCCTAAACCCTAACCCTAAACCCTAAACCCCAAACCCTAAACCCTTAACCCTAACGCTAAGCCTCAACCCGAAACCCTAGGCCCTAGCCCCAAACTCCAACCCCTAGACCCCCACCCTAAACCCTAAACCCCAAACCCTAGACCCCCGCCCTAAACCCTAAACCCTAAACCCTAAATGGGGGAATAAGCGTTGGGGGTTTACGCAGCTTCGGGCCGCGGTCTGCCGGCCGCAGCGACTTGCAAGACCGAGGGTTTATAAAAGTGGACTTCAGAAGTTCCCCCTTCTTCCAGCGCAGCAGCGCGGACGCGGTGAGGGTTTAGGGTTTGCAGCAGCGAGGGTTTAGGGTTTAGGGTTTAGGGAGTTGGGAGGGAGCAGCGAGGGTTTAGGGTTTCCGGAGCGAGCAGCGAGGGTTTAGGGTTTCCGAAGTGCCGAGCAGCGAGGGTTTAGGGTTTCCGAAGTGCCGAGCAGCGAGGGTTTAGGGTTTCCAGCAGCGAGGGTTTAGGGTTTCCGGAAGGAGCAGCGAGGGTTTAGGGTTTAGGGTTTCCGGAAGGAGCAGCGAGGGTTTAGGGTTTAGGGTTTGGGTCGCTGCAGCCGGCCAAAAAGGGCGGAAAAAGAAAAGCAAAAAGGCAGCAAAGAACAGGCAAACAGCGGGGGAAGAGTAGAAGCTGCTAAACCCTAAAAGAGCGAATAAAAAGAGGGTTAAACCCTAAAAGAGCGAATAAAAAAGGGTTTTGCTGCTGCTGCTGCAGGGCGAAACGCAGGAGCAGCTTCTGCTGCTGCTGCACCAGGCCCTCGACAGCTGCGTGCTGCTCGAGCGCTACCCCAAGAGCGTCTTGGAGGTTTCTTTTATGTTTCTCGAAGAAGACGGAGGTGAAAAATAATAAATAAATAAATAAATAAATAAATAAATAATAAATAAATAAATAATAAATAAATAAATAAATAATAAATAAATAAATAAATAATAAATAAATAATAAATAATAAATGATTTGCTGCCTTTTGTTGGACTCTTTATTTGCTTTTTGGCGTTTGTTTGAACTCCGTTTGGGCTTTGTTTGCTCTTTGCTTCTCGGAGAAGCAAAACAACTATTTAAATAAATAAATAAATAAATAAATAAATAAATAAATAAATAAATAAATAAATAGATCAATAATTAATTAATTAATTAATTAATTTGTTTGTTGTTTTATTGATTGTTTATTTGTTTATTTGGCGTTTTCGAAGTTCGTTTTTTATTTTCTTTTTCGCTTCGCGAAAAAAAGGAAGTCCAAACTGACGCAGCAGCTGTGAGGTGTACATACACCCCAGAAAATGCTGCAGCAGCTGTGGGGTGTACGTACACCGCAAATAATGCTGCAGCAGTTGTGGGGTGCTGCAGCAGCTGTGGGGTGTACGTACACCGCAGAGAAGCTGCAGCAGCTGTGGGGTGCTGCAGCAGCTGTGGGGTGTACGTACACCGCAGAGAGGCTGCAGCAGCTGTGGGGTGTACGTAGACCGCAGAGAAGCTGCAGCAGCTGTGGGGTGTACGTACACCGCAGGGGCGCTGGCTGCTGCGCTGACTTGCGCGGGATTGGCCCTGGCAGACGCGGGCGTGGAGTGTCACGACATCATCACGGGGGCTTCTGCGGTGCGGCTGCTGCTGCTGCTGCTGCTTCTGCTGCTGCTGCTGCTTCTGCTGCTGCTGCTGCTGCTGCCAGCAACTCAGCCGGCCGCCAAGGCCGACGCAACATGCATGCATGCAGAGGGCTCTTAAGCATGCGCCTTCTCCGCGTGTTGTGGAGCTCGAGAAGCAGCTGCTTTGCTGCTGCTGCTGCTGCTGCTGCTGCTGCTGCTGCTGCTGCAGTTCGCCTTCACCTACAAAGACAGCAGCGGGACTCCTCACCAGGCCGTGTGCCTGGACCTCGACGCCTCTGTAAGCACCGCTGCTGCCGCTGCTGCCGCCGCCGCTGCTGCTGCTGCTGCCGCTGCTGCTGCTGCTGCCGCTGCTGCTGCTGCAGCAGCAGAGCGCGTGGGGCGTGTGGGGCTGCAGGAGTACGCGGTGTACAGACACTTCGCGGACTTCACCGCCATTCACGTGGGCTTCTGTCCCGCCCTCAACTCCATTTGTTGTCTTCACTGCAGGGGCCCCCTCATCGCCGGGCCCTCCGGAGAACAGGTACTACGCAACACCAGGGGCCCCCTGGGGGCCCCTGGGGCCCCCTGGGGCCCCCTGGGGGCCCCTGGGGGCCCCTGGGAACCCCTGGGGGCCCCTGGGGGCCCCTGGGGGCCCCTGGGGGCCCCTGGGGGCCCCTGGGGGCGCGTTGGGGCGCCCTGGGGCCCCTTGGGGGCCTTGCTGCTTCTCCGTTGGTCCCGCTGCTGCTGCCGCTGCTGCTGCTGCTGCTGCTGCTGCAGTGCGTGGGGTGTACGTACACCTGGTGCATGCGCGCAGCTGTTCAGTCTCTGCGAAGCTGCTTGTGGGGAAATTGGCCGCGAAGTTCGGACTTGTTTGAAAAGGGCCTTCGCAGCAAAGGCCCCGGGGGCCCTCCCGGACTTCTCGAGCCCCAAAAGGCCCGCGAGCGAGGGGCCCCACTGAGCCCGGGGCCCCCCGGGGGCCCCCGCGCCCTCAGGGGCCCCCGGGACCCACAGGGGGGCCCCTCAGGGGGGGCCCCCGGGGTGGGGCCCCTGGGCCTCGGGGGCCCCTAGAGGGCCTCTGGGTGGGCCAGGGGCCAGAGGCCGCGGCCAGCGGCCTTGAGGGAGAGCTCTGGGGGCCCCCAGAGGGCCCAGGGGGCCCCAGGGGGCCCCAGGGGGCCCCAGGGGGCCCCAGGGGGCCCCAGGGGGCCCCAGGGGGCCCCAGGAAGCCCTTTTAGGGACCCTGGGGGGGCCCCGTAGAGCTCCTTTGTGCCTCCTGGCGGGCTAGAAAGAGCCCGGGGCCAGAGGGGCCTACTGCTGCTGCTGCTGCTGCTGCAGCTGCTGCTGCAGCTGCAGCAGGCAAAAAAGCCATTTGAATGGTCCAGCTGCAGCGGGCAGCAGCTGCGGCCCGAAGGCCCCTCTGGACTTTTAGAAAACCCCCTGGGAAACCCTCAGGGTTTATTTGTCTTTTTGCATGCAGCTGCATGCAGGGCTTTTTGGCGCTGCTGCTGACTGCAGTTCATTTCAAGTTCGACACTTTGGCTGGGGACGGACTTGCTGCTGCTTTGCTGCTGCTTTGCTGCTGCTTTGCTGCTGCTTTGCTGCTGCTGCAGCTCAGGGGCCTTCTTCAGCAGCAGCAGCCTCTTGCTCCTGCTGCTGCTCTGCAGCGGTGGCCGCAGCAGCCTCTTGCGGCTGCTGCTGCTCTGCCTCTGCGGCAGCAGCAGCCTCTTGCTGCTGCTGCTGCTCTGCAGCGGCAGCAGCAGCAGCTGGCGGCCCTCTGCGCCCCTCGAGTTTGCGGAAAGCAGCAGAAACTTGAAGGAAACTTCTCACCGCAGCAGCGCCTCCAGCCTCGAAAGGGAGGCTTCGAGGTCGCCTGGGCTTTGGAGTTGAAGAAAATAAAAACAAAATAAAAATGAAAGTCTTTATTTACTCAGATTTGCAATTTCAGGCCGCCCAGACACCAGACGCAGACCCTCGGCGCGGCTGTACAGCTTCTCCACCGCTTCCTTCATCTCGGGAAAGTCCTGCGTGCGAACAAACAAATTCGAAAATAAGAACAAAAAATGAATTAATTACTTCTAATAAATAAAAAAAAGCAAAAAAGGGCGAAAAAAAGACACAAACCCCCCCCGGATGCCCCGAGCCTGCACACAAGAAATTCAAGTTCAGGTTTCGAGCTGCGTCACCTGGGGCAGTTCTTCTGCTGCAGAGGAAGACTGCGGAAAACGAAGAAGAATTCGTTTTCAATTTTGCATTATTGAATTTGTTGCTTCCTCACGTCTTCGTCGGCTGGCGGAAACGCACTGAAAGCTCGAGTTGCACGAAACCTGAACGGCCAGCGTACTTTGTTCCATTCGCAGCGCCGCCGCCCCTCTTTTTCGGAGCCTTCTCGTTTTTGCAGGATCTGTTAAACTCCATTTGGGATTATTTCGGCCTTTGGATCGCTGCGAAAGCCCGGGGAACACCGACCTGCGCGCTGCTGCTGCAGCTGCTGCAGCTGCTGCAGTCGAGACTCGGCAGAACCGCCGCGGGAATCCGCGGCGGGAAGCAGCAGAACCCCCGCCAACGCGAACGCGCGAAAATATATTACTTGCATTGTTTCCAATTCGAGAAAGAAAAGCGCGAAAAGAAGGCGGACAGGAGCGGATCTCGAGGCTGGAGGCCGCGGCGTTCAAGTTGCCGCGGAGTGTACGCGCTCGCTGCGTTCAAGTCCGCGCCGATCACGCCTTCCGCCGCCAGCACTGGCTCTCAAATGATTTATTTCAGCTTTTTTTTGCGTTATTTTCGCGAAGCGGCGGCGAGGATTGCGAAAGAGAAGCAGCGAGGGCGGCCGTGAGACACCGCTGTGCCGCTCGTTGTGCTCACGCGTGGGACTTGGCGCAGCGGCAGCACGGGGGAATCTGCGGCTCCCGCGCTGCTGCAGCTTTCTGAATTGTGTTTAATTAAAGATCGCTGCGGAATAACGCGAAGTTTCCGTTTTTCGACGGCCAGAAGTTCCCCCCTGCTTGCCAGCTCGCGGGCGCTGCCCTTGCCAGCATGCAGAACCGCGCGGACTTGTCCATTTTTCGCGCTTTTTTGGCCCTTTGAGCGAATTAAAAACTCCAAAGCCCCTTATTTTTCATATTTGTTCGGCTTTGGCCGGCGTTTGGGCCCCTGGGGGCCCCGATCGGCGTTCCCGACGGCCAGGATGAGGGGGGCGTTCCGACGCACTGGTGCCGTCCCGCGTCTTCCCTGCATGCAGCCGTGAGGGGCCCCCGCGTCCCCGAGGGGCCCCCACCTCCATGGCCCCGCGGGTCTTCTCCAGGGGCCCCCGTCGGGGGGCCCCCTCATGGTCTTGGCGGCGGTCTGCTTCTGCGGAGGCCGCTCGCAGCTACGTGGCGGCCCCGGACTCTCCCCCGCAGCCTGAGGGGCCCCCCGGGGGGCCCCCCTCGGGGCCCCCCTCGGGGTCCCCCTGGTGGGGTCAGTGGTGGTGTTTGGGGGCCCCCCGGTGGGGCCTCCGTGGGTGGTGGCCGTGGGGGGGGGCCCCCCGGGGCCCCCGCGCGGCGGAAGGCAGCAGCTGGGTTTGCGCGTTCGAGGGGGCCCCCCCGGGGCGCGTCGCGGGGGCCCCCGGGCGGGGCCCCTTGCCGTTGTGGCTGGAGCGGGGCTGGGGCTGGTTGCTGCTGCTGCTGCTGCTGCTGCTGCTGCTGTCGGGGTGGGCGGTGTTGGCTGCGTGGGGTTCGGTGGGGGCCCCCCTGGGGCCCCTCCTGGGGGCCCCCCCGGCGGTGGACTACGGGGTGGTGATTGACTGCGGGTCTCACGGCTCGCGGGTGAACGTGTTCCGCTGGGTGCGGCGGCAGGGGGGCCCCCCGCCCTGGGGGCCCCCCTGGGCCCCCCCCCCGGGGCCTTCGCGCTGCACGACGTCGTTTA
>NW_013654796.1:0-697 GCF_000499385.1 Eimeria necatrix | reverse complement strand
GGGGGCCCCCCTGGGCCCCCCCCCCGGGGGGCCCCCCGGGGGCCCCCCCGGGGGCCCCCGGGGGCCCCCCCGGGGTGACTTTGCCGGAGCTGCTGTGGGTGCAGCAGTTCTCGCCGGGGCTGGCTGCGGCCTTCGGGGGCCCCCCCGGGGCCTTCGCGCTGCAGCTGCAGCAAATGGTGGCAGCAGCAGCAGCAGCACTGGCAGCAGCAGGCGTTGCTGCTGCTGCGCTGCGGGGGGTGCCGCTGTACGTGAAAGCCACGGCGGGGCTGCGCGCGCTGCAGCAGCAGCAGCGGGACCTGCTGCTGCAGCAGCTGCGGCTGCTGCTGCAGGACCAAACCCTAAACCCTTTTTTTTTCCGCGGGGACTTCGCCAGAGTCCTCTCCGGAGAAGAAGAGGCGGCCTTCTCCTGGGTGGCGGCCAACGCGCTGCAGCAAACCCTGGGGGGCCCCCCGGGGGCCTCCCGGGGGGCCCTCGAGCTGGGGGGCAGCAGTGCCCAAATAGCCTTCAGCCCCGCAGCCACTTCTCTCCTTGAGGGTTTCTTTGCCCTTCACTTGGGGCCCCTTTACCTCCGCCTTTACGCCCATTCTTTCCTCGCCTACGGCTGGGCCGAGCGCCTCCACCGGGCCAGCGTCAAGCTGGCCGCTGCGGGGCTTTTGGGGGCCCCCCGGGGGGCCCCCGGGGGGCCCCGGGAGGGGGC
>NW_013654795.1:25000-26827 GCF_000499385.1 Eimeria necatrix | reverse complement strand
CAGCAGAAGCAGCAGCAGCAGCAGCAGCAGGTGCTGCTGCTGCCGAAGCAATTCCGTTGAGGGTTTAGGGTTTTGGAATCTGAGGGTTTAGCGCTGCTTCTGCTGCTGCTGCTGCTGCTGCAGACGCACGAAGCTCCGCTGCGGGTGGATGCTTAGCGCTCAAGAACTAGGGTTTGTGTTTTGTGGTTTAGGGTTTAGGGTTTAGAAGCGAGGGTTTAGGGTTTGGGGAGCTCAAAGAAAAGGGGCCATTCCAGAGGCTGCAGAACTAAACAGCGCTGGCGTTTAGAGTTTTGGGTTGGGGCTTGGGGGTTTGGGATTAGGGTTTAGGGTTTAGGGTTTAGGGTTTTGGATTTAGGCTGCAGAGCCGTTGGAGGGCAGCCCTGAAATGCAATTGCAGAAACTGACGAGCGGTTTAGGGTTTGAGGTTTAGGGTTTAGGGTTTAGGGTTTGAGGCTTAGGGTTTAGAGCTGAACAGCGGGCTGAGGCGGATGAGGCGATTCAATTCAAGTTCAGTTCCAGGAGCAACTCTGGAGGTAGAGTCATCAAAATAAGGAGAAAATGACTTAAATTATTCATAATAAGGGTTTTAAATGAATAAAAACGAAGAAAAATGGTTTTTTTGGGGCTGCAAAAGACGAAAAACGAATTCGGTGGCTCGTCATCCCGGGTGTACAGACAGCGCGGAGTGACCTGCGCGGGCCGATCGCTACTTTTGTTTTCCACTTTTTCTTTTTTTGCGAAATCTTTCTTCGAACAATTCGGAGTAATTAAAAGACATTTAATTTCAGTTATTTAGATCTGGAATTTGCATTTATGGAACAGATCAGCGAAGCCGCTGGGGCTCTGCCGCCAGCTCGGATCCTTCTCGCTTTCTTGCATTCAACTTCCGCTCTTTCTCCGCCGGCGCCGGACTTTGAATTTGAATTTGAATTTCCGGGAAATTAATTCCAATTTGGATTTAATTGAACTTTAATTAAAGACGGAGAGAAGAAAAAAAAACAAAAAGCTGCTCAGTTCGTCCGCAGGCACCTCAGTGACCTGCGGCTGCGCGGCCGCGCCTGGAGGCCGTGGAGGTGTCTTTGGAGTAAATTGAATTTAATTAAATTCAATTTAATTAAATTCAATTTTATTAAATTCATTTTTATTAAATTCAAAATTTAAATCAAAATCAAATCTCAAAGATCTCTCCAAAGTCCTCGCCCAATTCTGCTGCTGAGCGACACCGCACCGCCCCCAGGCACAACACCAGTGCCGCCGGTTGCTGCTGCTGCTGCTGCTGCTGCAGTGCCAATAAAGGTAAACCCTTTTATATTAGAAATGAGCAACTCCAACTTTGCCTTAGAGGGGCCCCCCGAGGACCCTCAGGGGCCCTTTGGATCTTCTCCGCGGCACTTCAGCACCCGCAAGAGTTCTGCTGCTGCTGCTGCTGCTGCTGCAGCAGCAGCTGCTGCTGCTCACGACGGCGCTGCTCTGCCCCCGCAGCCATCTTCGGAGGCCTGGGGAGACCCGCAGCAGCAGCAGCAGCAGCAGCAGCAGCAGGAGGAGCAGCAGGGCGCTTCGGGGCTTCACAGCGGCCCAGTGCAGCTCTCCGCTGCGTCAGCAGCAGCAGCAGCAGCAGGAGGAGCAGCAGCAGCAGGGGTTTTGGAAGAAAGCGTTTTGCTGCAGGCCCCTTTTGCTGCTGCTGCTGCTGCAGCAATGGGCCCCCGCGAATACTTGGAAGCAGCAGTTGTCCCCGCGCTGCTGCCAGCTCTTGCTGCTCTTTGCGAAGAAAGGCCGGAGGCCCCGCTGCAGTACCTCGCCCACTACCTTCTCGAGAAAAGCTACTCT
>NW_013654795.1:0-20000 GCF_000499385.1 Eimeria necatrix | reverse complement strand
CAAATCGCTTTCCACGGAGGCCCCACACCCGCAGAGGCCCCTAGGGGGCCCCCTTCCGCCCTAGACCCAGCAGCAGCAGCAGCAGCAGCAGCAGCAGCAGCAGCAGCAGCAGCAGCAGGACCTTCCCCGCCTGCAGCCACAAACGAATCAGCCTGCAGCCCCTCCACTGCCTCCTTGGGGGGGCCCCCAGGGGCCCCCCAGGGGCCTCCAGGGGGCCCCCAGGGGCCCCCGGGGGCCCCCCTGTACCCTTTTGGGTCTCCTGGGGCCCCGCAGCAGCAGCAGCAGCAGCAGCAGCAGCTAAGCCCCTCCTCGGGGGCCCCCTTGGGCACTGTAGATACTCCCGAAGGGGCCCCCTTTTCAGCAGAGTCGGGGGCCCCCCTGAGCCTCTCCGAGGACTCCGAGGGGCCCCCTGACTCCCCAGCAGCAGCAGCAGGGGGGGCCCCCAACGCAGGGTACAGCGGGGAGGGGGGCCCCCAGGGGGGCCCCCCGGGGGCCCCCGGGGGCCCCCCGGGGGCCCCCAAGGGGCCCCCGGGGGCCCCCAAAGCTGCGCGAAAAGAAAAGAAAATAAATAAAAGTGGAGAAAAAAAGAAACAAAAGGGGCCCCTCTTGTTCGACCCAGTGAAGGCCTGGAAGGCCCTGTGCAGTGCTTGGGAGCAGCGGCAAGTGAGGGGCTCTCCGCTAGGGTTTAGGGTTTAGGGTTTAGGGTTTAGGGTTTAGGGTTAGGGTTTAGGGTTTAGGGTTTTGGGTGCAGAGGATGCGGCGAGGAAGCGCTGGTGATTAAGTTTCAGGCCCCAGGAGCGACTGCACAGCGGCTGGGCCTCAGATTCGCTAACTAGGGTTTAGGGTTTAGGGTTTAGGGTTTAGGGTTTAGGGTTTAGGGCTTAGGGTTTGGGGTTTGGGGCGTGCAGGACGTTTCTTTCCTGTGGACTTCGTCTCAGTTTGCGGAATTTGCTGCCTCCAACTTCGAACTAACTCCAAACGCAGCAGCAGGGGGGCCCCCCACTCTAGGGGCCCCGGGGGCCCCCCAGACCCTGGGGGCCCCCCAGACCCTGGGGGCCCCCCAGACCCTGGGGGCCCCCCAGACCCCGGGGGGCCCCCAGACCCTGGGGGCCCCCCAGACCCTGGGGGCCCCCCAGACCGCGGGGGCCCCCCAGACCCCGGGGGGCCCCCAGCCGCCGGGGGGCCCCCAGAGTGGAGGGGCCCCAGGGGCCCCTCAAAGCCCTGGGGCCCCCGGGGCTGCTGGCGGGGGAGAAGGTGCTGGGGGGGGCCCCCCTGGGGGTGCGGGGGGCCCCCCTTGTGGGGCCCCCGCTGGGATTTGTGGGGGCCCCCCTGCAGCATTTGTGTTTAGTTTGCTGCTGGAGAACGGCAGCACTTCCAGCCTCAGCAGCAGCAAACTAGAAGCTGCATGTTTTAAGATTAAAACCCTCAGGGCCCGTTTTCCCCAGCCCGTGGCTCTTGTGGTTTCCAAGGGTACTGCGGGGGGCCCCCCAGACCCTGGGGGGGCCCCCCCCGGTCTCGGGGGGCCCCCAGGCCCTGGGGGGGGCCCCCACGGTCTTGGGGGGCCCCCAGGCCCTGGGGGGGCCCCCCCCGGTCTCGGGGGGCCCCCAGGCCGCGGGGGGGCCCCCCAGCCCCAGGGGGGGCCCCCAGACCTCGGGGGGGGCCCCCACGGGCTGGAGGGGGCCCCAGACCTTGGGGGGGGCCCCCAGACCCAGGGGGGGCCCCCAGACCCTGGGGGGGGCCCCCAGGGTCTGGGGGGGCCCCCAGAGGGCCAGGGGGGCCCCCAGTGGGACCCTGAAGATGCCCTGAAGCTGCTCGTGGGGGGCCCCCCGACGCAGTGGCAGCACTTTGTTGTTCCCCTGGCCCAGTTCGCGCAGCAGCAGCAGCAGCAGCAGGGGGAGGCCGCTGCTGCTGCTGCTGCTGCTGCTGCTGCTGCTGCTGCTGCTGCTGCTTGGGATTTAATGCAAGACTTGTTTGTCTCGGGGGCCAAAAGACCAAAAGCAAAAGGGCTGCTGCTGATTTGGAACGCCCAAGAAGCCCTCAGGCCCCTTCTTGCGCAGCGCCCAGAAATACGTAAACCCTAAACCCTAAACCCTAAACCCTAAACCCTAAACCCTAACCCTAGGCCTTTCTCCGGAGCTGGCTCCCCCTGCGGCCGGGTAGAAGGCTCCTTCACGTCGTGAGGCTCACAGTCCGTGCTTGGCTGCCTGCGCTTTAGGGTTTAGGGTTTAGGGTTTAGGGTTTAGGGTTTAGGGTTTAGGGTTTGTGGTTTGCAGCACTTGGGTCCGTCGCCTTCTTCGATGTTTCTCTGATGGCGTGGCTGTGGGCCCCCGAAGACCCTGAGATATCTGCTGCTGCTGCTGCAATAAACACTGCAGCAGCAAAACTCAACTTGCCGCAGATCCTTGTGCGCTCTCGGATTTAGGGTTTAGGGTTTAGGGTTTAGGGTTTAGGGTTTAGGCTTTGGAGGGCGGAGGGCGAGGCACCAGATGTACTGAGCGAGCGCTTCCGCTTTCGGGCTTTGAACCGGAGGCCAGTGTTCAAGGCTCAGGTCTCTAGGGTTTAGGGTTTAGGGTTTAGGGTTTAGGGTTTAGGGTTTAGGGTTTAGGGTTTGCGTTCAGGAGGGTTTGTCGCCGCTGGACACGGGGGTTGCTGCTGCCGAGAGTTTCCTTTGGGCGAATTGCCTCAAAGCCAATTCCGCCACAGCAGCAGTAGCTGCTGCGCTGGGGCCCCACATGCTTTCTGAGGGTTTATGCAGGTCCCTAAACCCTAAACCCTAAACCCTAAACCCTAAACCCTGACCCTAGGCAGGGTTTTGCGGGCGCCAGTGCCTCGCCGCGGGTGCAGCAGCTTCCAGCCAGAAGGCTCTTCGACGCCACTCTCTGTTCAGCCTCTGAGTGGCCCACGACATAGGGTTTAGGGTTTAGGGTTTAGGGTTTAGGGTTTAGGGTTTAGGGTTTGCGCGCAGGGTTTTGGTGGAGCAGGAGGGCCCCGTGGCGCTGCTGCTGTCGCTAATGGAGGCCACAGGCGTTGCCTGCGACGAGTCTGTTGTGGCGCCCCACAAGGAGAGGCTGCAGGTAGGGTTTAGGGTTTAGGGTTTAGGGTTTAGGGTTTGTCGTCTAGAGTTTAGGGTTTAGGGTTTAGGGTTTGTCGTCTAGGGCTTAGGGTTTAGGGCTTAGGGTTTGTCGTCTAGGGCTTACGGTTTAGGGTTTAGGTTTTGTCGTCTAGGGTTTGGGGTCTAGGGTTTAGGGTTTGTCGTCTAGGGTTTAGGGTTTAGGGTTTAGGGTTTAGGGTTTGCGGGTGCTTCAGGCAGAACTCGAGCACCTTGCTGCTGCTTGCTGCGCTGCTGTTGGCTTTTCTTTTTCTCCCTCTTCTCCTAAACAAGTTGCAGACCTCATTTACAACAAACTCAAACTGGGGCCCCCTGGGGGGCCCCCGGGGGGGCCCCCTGGAGGGTTTCAAGTGGAGGGTTTGAAGCAGCAGTGCACTGATGACAATGTTCTCCAAGTAAACCCTAAACCCTTGGCTCTGTGCGCTGCAGCTGAAACCCTAGGAGCCCAAACCCTAAACCCTAGGGCCGTTCCAGGGGCTCTCTAAACCCTAAACCCTCCTTCTCAAACCCTAAACCCTAAACCCTTGCTGCTGCGGGGCCTGCTGCTGCAGAGCCTGCGAGACAGCCACCCGGTGGTGCCGCTGCTGCAGCGCTATCGGCAAATAGCGAAGCTTTACTCCACTTTCTTGGCCCCCCTAACCCCGGTAAACCCTAAACCCTAAACCCTAAATGAGCAGAAGCTTAAACCCTAAACCCTCTTGCCCTTCTTTCAGCCCAGGAGAGCTCGCGCATGGCCCTCAATGCCCTTTAAATTCACCGCTCAAAATTCAGGCTTTAGCGTTTAGGGTTTAGCGTTTAGGGTTTAGGGTTTAGGGTTTAGGGTTTAGGGTTTAGGGTTTAGGGTTTGCCTTGTTTCCCCACAGCTGCACAGCACTGCAGAAAGGGCCCCTGCTGTGGGGCCCCTGGCCTTTCTTGTGCCCCCGGGGGCCCCTGGGGGCCCCCCAAAGGCCCCCAAGAAGAAAGCCGAAGGGTTTAGTACCCCTTGGGCTGCGAACCGAGTTCAGCAGCCGGAGTTGCCCAGGTAAACCCTAAACCCTAAACCCTAAACCCTAAATTTTAAACCCTAAACCCTAAGAGCTGATCGCTGAGTCCTAGGCCCTGGACACTTCGCCCAGAAGGCAGCGGCCCGCGTTTGTGCGTCTTGAGCACTCCGCCTCTAGGGTTTAGGGTTTGGGGTTTAGGGTTTAGGGTTTAGGGTTTAGGGTTTGCGGTTTGCGACGGCTAGGGTTTACTGTCGGTGGAACCAAACCCGAACGGTGACAGGCCGTTTATCTTCTTCCAACTGCAATTTGCAAACAGTTCCGAAAGAAGTTCTTTTGACTTTGGGGTGTACGTACACCCCAGCGGGGTGTACGTACACCCCAGCGGGGTGTACGTACACCCCAGCGGGGTGTACGTACACCCCAGCGCAGGGGGCCCCCGCGGTGGACCTGAAGCTGCGATGCAGAACAGCTTTTGTTCCCTCAAACCCTAAAACGGAGGTTCTGGTTTCCGCGGACTTCGCGCAAATCGAAATGAGGGTTTTGGTCAGGCTCGCAGCGCCTGCCGCCTGTCCCTAGGGTTTAGGGTTTAGGGTTTAGGGTTTAGGGTTTAGGGTTTAGGGTTTGGGGCTTGCGGGTATGTGCTCATCTCTGCTCCTTGCTGCCAAGGACACACACTCGCTCCCTTCCGAGCAGCCGTGCGCCTACATGAACCACAATGTAGGGTTTAGGGTTTGGGGTTCAGGGATTCGGGTTTAGGGTTTAGGGTTTAGGGTTTAGGGTTTTGTTGTGTAGGCTCATTTTTGCGGCCCTGGACGCCTGAGTGGGATTTTTGCAAAAGGGGAAAAAGACGTCTACAAAGAAATGGCAGCGGAATTCACCAAAGTCCAGGTCGACCAGGTTACGCCTCAACTCAGAAACAGCGTCAGCTCTAGGGTTTAGGGTTTAGGGTTTGGGGTTTAGGGTTTAGGGTTTAGGGTATAGGGTTTGGGGTTTAGGGTTTAAGCCTTAGTGTTCAGGGTTTGGTTTCTGGCTGTGGGCAATTCGGTGCGCTGACGATGCACTAACTGCCCCTTCCGGGTTTAGGGTTTAGGGTTTAGGGTTTAGGGTTTAGGGTTTAGGGTTTAGGGTTAAGGCGGTAGGGTTTCTGGCATCTTTGGAGTCGGCTGGCGATTTGCTTTTCAGCTGTCGCTGCGCTGGCCAGTGCGCAGTGTCAGGGCGGCGGTGTCAGTGAAATAAAAACATTAAATTTGGATTTTAAAAGTTTAAAATTATAAAATAAAATTACAAAATAAATAAAAAGTCCTTTCGAAGCTGCTGCAGGCCAAAGTGGTTTGCCTCGCGCTGCTCTACGGCGGCGGGCTGCAGCCAATTTGCCAGCAGCTTTCCGTCGGGCCCGAAGAAGCCCAAAAAGTTCGCCAGCAGTTTTCTTTTTCTTTTCCGGAAGTTTCCAAATTCGCAAAAGACGCCATTCTAGCCGCCAGGAAACACGGATTCCTCACCACCCTCGCAGGTCGCTCCCGCAGGCTAGGGTTTAGGGTTTAGGGTTTAGGGTTTAGGGTTTGGCTTCAGCGCTCAGGGTTTAGGGTTTAGGGTTTAGGGTTGGGTTTAGGGTTGGGTTTAGGGTTTAGCTTTGGGGTTTTGGGTCTGGAGTTTAAGCTTCCACGTGCCGGGTTCCGGGTTTCGGGCTAGGGTTTAGGGTTAGGGTTTAGGGTTTAGGGTTTAGGGTTTAGGGTTTGTGGGTGCACAGGCCGCCGTCGCCGCGTGAGTGCGGAGTTGCGCGAAAGTCCTTCTTTGCAGCGACAGGCGGTGAATTATATAATTCAGGGGAGCGCCAGCGACGTAATAAAGCGGGCGATGCTGCGGGTGCAGCGGGCTTTCCAGGGGAGGTGAGTGAAGTTGAACGGGGCGGAAAGCGGGGCTTCCGCGGGGCTTTCCGCGGAACTTGGGGGTTTTCTAAGCAGAAAATATCCACTGAATTGGAGTTTTAGTTGCAATTTTCCCGGGTTTGGGACTTAAAGGCCGGCTTTCGGAGTGTTCAACTTCCGCCGCTCAGCAACTTCTGCGCGCGGCCCCGCCTGCTGCTTTCCCTGCACGACGAGATCATCGTGGAGTGCCGCGGCGAAGAAAAAGAAAGAGTTAAATTCATTTTGAAACGCGAAATGGAAAAGGCGCTGCCGCTTTCCGTGCCGCTGGCCGTGGTCGTGAAGGCGGGCCCGAGCTGGGGCGATCTCGACGACTGAGCCCGGAAACGCAAACAAAATGCGAGTTCGGAGTTGAATTCGAATTCAATTTGTTGTTTCTTTCTTCGAAGAATATTTTAAATGCTTTAATAAGCATTTAAATGCTTATTAAAGCATTTAAAATATTCCCCAATATTCGCAAACGAAGAAAGAAGGGGCCCCGGGCGGCGCTGGATTCTGCACAGCGGCCAGCTGTGGCCTTGCAGTGGACCAACTCAGGCGAATCTTTTGAACTCATTAAAGATCTAAATCTCTTTTTAAAAGTAAATGGGATTATATTTGCGCAAGAGGGGCTTCTTGGAGCCTAAATCACTTTATTAAAAGTAAATGGGATTATATTTGCGCAAGAGTGGCTTCTTGGAGACGGCGGAAGCCCTGGATCCCCCAAAGAAACGCTGTTGCCTCTCGAACTTCATACTTAGCGAACTGCCGCTTCTTTACTTCTTTTTGTGTAGAGCTTAGATAAGTAGTTTAATAAAATAGAACATTCAATTCAGAGAAAGTGGCAGCACTTAGTATTATTTTTTGGCAAAATCATCTTTTGATTTCGGCAAAAATGATTCAATAAGTCAGCAAGGCCTGGAGAGGGAACGGCAGGCTGTGGGTGAGTTGAACTGGCTCGAACGAGTTCTTGAATGGAACAAGAAATGAAGTGGCGAAGTAAAGCAATTAGGGAATTGAAAATGCAAAGAAATGAAATGAAGAAATAAACCAATTGGGGAATTATAAATGCAAAGAAATGAAATGGAGAAATAAACCAATTAGGGAATTTAAAATGCAAAGACAACAAACTTTCCAGCTCGCTTTCGCGTCCACGGAGTTGTGCACTGCCTTGCCCGGCAAAGCTGCAGCCAGCGAGGGACTTGTAATTAAATTTGATTCAGCTTTTTGTTCAGCTTATCTTTTCACTTTAATTGATATTAACTTTGGGCAATTAAGTGGCATTAACTCGGCAAACTACCCGCAGCGAGTGGGGCAAAACTCGTTTTGAAACTTCGAAAAATTCTTATTTGCAAAGTGAGAAAGAGGATTTCAAGCTGTTCAGCACAGAGTGGAGATGAATTGAATATAAATTGAATTTGAAAACAACTAATTGTAGCTTTTCTTTTTGCTGCATCTTGAGTGAGAGAATTCACAACTGAGGTTTCTTCTCCATTCACAAGTTTTGCAACTTGAACGCTCTGCAAGGGGAGGTGATCTGGGCCTCGACCTGTGACTTGTTCCGGCCATTATGGGCCCTTTTTGATAAATTCATTTCAATAAACCCTAAAGTTTACTTTTATATATTTCATTTCTCTTTTTGTGCAAGTCCGATTGAGGTTGAACCTCCAGTCTTCCCCCGCGCAGCCTACCTTGTTCATGAACGCGATGCAGATGGCAATCCAGGGGCAAACTAACGCAATTAATGCATTATAAAACAGAAAAAAAAAACAAAAAAACAAATTAAAAAGCTCAGTCGAAGCAATTCAGGTCAGTCTTTCGTTTCCCTTTTGCTAAGGCTCGAGTCGAACCCGTTTTTGGGTTTCGTGTGAACTCGCGCTGCTGCTTTCCGTTCTGTGCCTGTTCCCCGTCTTAGTCGGGAGCTTGCAGTTAAATAATTGCTGTTGTTGCCGACTAAATCTGAAGTTTTGTTTTTATTTATTGGCGGCAGCAAAGAGGCTGCAGTGGACTCGACGGAGTCGGCGGGAAAGAAGTCTGAAGAGGAAATGCCCTTCATCAGCTCCAGGCGCTGCCGACTCATCAAGTTCCGCAAATGCTCCACCTGAAGGCGCCAATTAAAAACATTTAAACAAAAATAATTTATTTATTTAAAGTTCTCCGAAGTTTCAACGAAAATGGGGCTGTTTGCCGGGGCAACTGATCGATGCATTGAAACGCTGAAGACGAACGCGAGTAGCAAACCGACTGAGGTGATGAGCAGCCCATGAAAAGAATGTCGTTTGAAATTCGGAAACAAAAATTAAATTTCAAATTAGAAGCTTAGAAATTAAGAAAATTAAATAAACAGGCAAGTTTTAATTCAAAAGGCACATCTGAACCTGATGTTCGGGAAAGCGCACGTGGCTTAATTGAAAACTAAAGCTTGACTACGGTTGTCTTAAGAAGTTCACATCTCCCAATTTTAAAAATAAAATTGTACTTCACATGAAGACATTTGAACAACACACTAAAATAGCAGCAATTGATTTCCCCTTAGCTTTGTTCTTTCATTTGCAAGAAACTGAACACAGGCCAGGTGGCTCGCTGGCGTCTTTCACCTTTCCACTTGTCAGTCGAGAAGGACATCAACAAGAATTTAATCTTGAAGATTTATTTTTAAAACAGTTTGAAAGTGTTTGTAATTAATGCGTCAAGTAGCTTGCCTGTTAGCCCGCTACTTACTTTCGTGTTGCTGGCGGCGAGTTCGTCTTTGAGGCTTTGGATTGTCTGATCTTTGGCCTTTATTGTTTCTCTCACTTTAATTTCCACTTTTTCCATTCTGCTGTTTTCTTTTATTTTCATTTCTTTGATTTGCTCGTTTGCTGCCGCCAGTTTGCTGCTCAAGTCGTCCAGGGTTTGCCGCTGCGTTTCCAGTTGCTGGCACTGCTCCTGAGAAGACAAAGGCGGCTGCGGATTGCATTTTGAGACAATTTTGGCTCTTTTTTATTCTTTTTTATTTCTTTTTCCTCAAATTTTCCATTCAAATCTACATTTTCCATTTATTTCGGTGAGTTACTTCGAATTTTTGCTTGTTGATCTCCCACTCCGTCTGGAGCTTCTCGTTTTTCCTCTCCCTTTCGCTTTCCAGCGCCTGGCGTTGTTCCAAGGGAATCCGGGGAATCCACGCATCAAAAACTCAATTTTAGTGCAACTTTTGTTTTTAAGGAAGCAACTTAAGCTGCTCGAGCAGCAGAAGCACCATTTGAAAGGCTCTCTTGTGTTTCAGCTTCTCTGTGGCTTCCAGAAGCCTCACCTGCGCCTTGCCGCTGACTTCGTCGAGTGCAGTCTGCAGCTCCTTTTGCATTTTGTCTTTCAGTTCCGCCTCAGTTTCCAAGCGCGAAATATAAATCTCCAGACTCAGGCGTTTTTCGTTTGCAGCCTTCACGCGCACGCAGCCAGAAACTGCGAGTGCAGCTTTCGCCGCAGTCTTGAAAAAGTGCCCGCCACAGCCTCTTTTGTCTCAGTTTTAAAACTGCTCACTACAGTTCTATTAAAATAGTCTTTGCCTCCAACACAAGGCCAAGTAAATGCGCTAAGTCGCGAGTTCTTGCATGTTCAGAAGCAGCTGCAGCTGCGCCTAAGTGCTTTCCGTTCAAGACTGAACTGCACTTGATCTAGGCCACGGAAACTCAACTTGAAAGATAAAAGGAAACTTGCGAGGCTCTTGCGGCTGCCCGTTGGCGTACTTTTAATTCTGCTTCCAACTTCTCTTTTTCGCTGGCCAATTCGCTTTTGGTCTTCTCGAAATTGGCCTGAGCTGCAGCGAGGGCTTCGCTGCACTGGCCTTCCAGGCGGCTCTGCGCCTCCACTTGCTCTTCACTCAGCCGCTCCAACAAATGTTCGATTTTCCTATTTGATCAAATAAAACAAAATAAAGCCATTTGTTCGTTTCAGCGCGTCTTCGCCCCCAAATCGCAAACACAGAAACGGGTTTGAGGAACTCCCCGCGGCAGCTGAAAGCTCAGCGGCCGCTTCAAGTCGCAAATCCAAGACAATGCAAACAAATTAAATACAACTTTGTTTCTTTTCCCGCACATGTCAGTGTTTTGGTCTTTTCGTTCAAACCCTGATCTCTGGCTAGGCTGCTGCTCTGCACTCGGACTGCAGGCGTTTTCGCTCTTGTTTCTGCACGTGACTCACTTGTGGCAGTCCGCCTCCATTTCTTTTTTCGCCGTTTCCACCGCCTCTTTGATGGCTGCAGCTTTGGCGACTTCCATTTTAGCCACAAGTTCCTTTTCTTTCGCCTTTGCAGAATCCTCCGCCTGCCGAACTTCGGCTGCGTGGCTTTGCCGCAGGCGTTCCATTTCCGCCACGAACTGGTTCGCCACCTCCTTGCAGCGCTGCTGCTCCTCTTCTCGCGCTTTTCTGAGCTCAAAGTGGAGTCAAAAACAGTTTGAAGTCCTCAATTTGTTCCTTTTAGTCGCGTAAACAACGCTGTCTTCAGTGCCTCTTGCTGCAAGTGCAGCTTTCAAGGGGAAAGACGAAATTCACGACCCACGTGATTTCGCCCTGAAGAGACTTCTTGCCGTCTTTTATCTCCGACTCCCACTTGGCTGCTTCTTCTCGATGCTTTGCCATTAAAAGTTCTTTTTCTCTCCTCATCTGCGTTTGCGTCACACATCTACGCAGCGACACAGCGAGCATGTCCGTTGCACCAAAGAAAGGGCAGCTGGACGAACTAAATAATAAAAAACGCCTTTTTAGCGCTAATTTCCGCACTATGGCTCCTTTTCAAAGTCCTCTGCCTCTCACTTCGGCCTCGAAGCGTTCTTGCATCTCCCGGACTTCCTGCCTGTGTTGGCTTCGCTCGGCCTCGAACGCCTCTTCCATCTGCCTCGCCGCTAGTGCCTTCTGCGAGGCCAGCTCTTGTTCCAGCTGGCTTTTCATCTGAGGCGTTTCAAAAGCAGTAGTGTCAGAAAATAGGGTTTGTTCGCTTTTCAGTCGAAGTGGGAGAAAATGTGAACATTTCAAATGCGCTGCTGTGAGACGAAGACCCAGTGCAGAGTTGACGCGACGCACATCGTTCGCTACTTTCTTCAGCTTCTCCTCTAGACAGCGCTTCTCATTTCTGTGCTTGTCCAGCAGCCTCTGAATTTCAGGCTCCAGACCCTTTATTGTTATTTCTTTTATCTCCTGAGCCCGGTCGCGCTCCCACGCGTCCCGGCGGGCCTGAAGTTTTCCGAAAAGCCATTTGCCCAACAAGCGCATCAGCTTTCGCGTGAAGCGAAGTCCGTGACGGGCCACCACAGATGCCACTTAGACAGGAGAAGGAGTTCCACCGAAGGCGGGCTCACCTTTTCACCAGAGAGAAAAGCTTTCCTTTGACGCTCCAGTTCCTTTCCATACTGTTTGTGCAGTTCCGCAGTTTTAGCGCTAAATCTTCTCTCAAGCTCGCGCATCTCATCCGCGAGACGTTGGTAGCGAGAAGCCATCTCTTTCTTTTCATCCTGTAACTGACACAACAATTCCTGTTGCCTTGCGGACTGTCGCTCGTACTTTTCCTGCGGAGACCACCATCGGGATCTTCCGGTGCGCTAATCGCCACCCTTTTCAAAGACTAACGAGTTGTGTCGTACCGTTCTTTGCTACTACGGGTTTATTTTGGGCTGAATGGGACAGCCAATTCGTCTTGCAAGATCATCCGCAACGCAACACTATTCTACTGGAAAGCGAAGGGGCAAAATTTCTAACTGCCTACAGTGGTCCTCGTCAATTCTTCCTGCAGCTGTAACTGTAACTGCCTACGAAGCCGTTCTCCCTGAAGTTTCTCTCTTTCGCGAAGCTCCCGTAAGGCCTTGAGGTTGTGTTCCTTGTCCTCGAGCTCGACTTCCAGAGTCGATATTCTGGACAGCAGGTTTGCATTTCTTGTCGAATCGACAGAGGGATGCGTTTGTCGTAGGCTTTGTCCGTCACAAGCTACGGAATTCGATGCCGTTTGGTCAAGAAAGGTCAGAAAGTCGAGTATTCTATCCTCAGACGGCACGGCTGGGCACTCCGCATCAAGGCTATCCTTAACGTCCGGATGATCTGTACTTTGTAACGTGCCTACAGTCCCAACCCCACATGTCACTGCAGATACAGGTGTGTTGATCGTCATGATTCATGCCCTGCACACGAAATTGTTCTTCCCTGTCTTAAAATCATGGCCAAGACAGAAACTGTTCCACGTCTAACCGGGTAAATGACTTGACGAACGTGATTTGAATAAAAAAATAGGTTATATTCGGGGAAACATTTAGTTGAAAGAAAGTCGAAGGCAAGGGCCCAAATGTCGCAAGCCCCAGAGAAACGAAGTTGGGAGTAAATGATCCCTGAATAATTATGCATAAAAGAGAGAAAAATATCAAAAAAAGCCATACGGTTATATTCTGTAGGTGTTTGCGTCCGGATGAAGATATTTTTACTCCGCCTGCATCTTCGGCTCATTTGGCTCGAGCGAAGCCACCACCCGCGGCGGTGATCTGGATTGTGCAGAAAGGAGCAATGCCAAAGAATTAAAGAATCCTGCAATAAAAAAAGACTAAGAATTTTATCGGTGCAGTAAATTTTCCTGTCTCTGTCGTTGTGTAACTTTCAAAGAGGTGACCTCTTGCATTCCTGCCACTGGCACCCGACTAAGTGACCTGCAACCATGCTGGACAAAATAAACCTACCGCCACAAAGCTAAAGTTTAAATGTAAGGATACTTGACAATGATTAGCTATATGCCTCGAACTAGATCCAGCATACATCCAAAGGACTACGAAACGCTCATGTCGACAGAGCCGCGATGCAGCATGAAAAAACATTAAAGTTGGAAAACTCAACAACGAGTAGTTATAGCTTATGCATCTGTGCAGCACAGGCCGGCGCCCCTCGCTGGGGTCGCGGATCCGGCGGAAACAAGTGCTGTGCCGAGAGAAAGCTTCCGCGCAACGTGGAATCCACCGTTGTAGAGTTCTAGCTTGCCTGATGAGAAATGAGATTAGAATCTTAGCAATATGTGATGCTGGCAAAGTCAGCTTACTGCATAGATGATAGCCATCAGCACAAGACTCAGCAGCCTCGTCCTTGCTGAAGTCGGGAGTAAGGACCGTACAAGATTGCCAAAAGCTACGATTATACTCACTTGCAGTTGGTGCAACCGATGTGAAGGTATGAGGGCTCAATGCCACCTAGTGCGACGGAGGCTTCGGCTTGTATGTGGTCACGGCCAACAGCCTGAAAGCAACGCATTTGTCTCTATTCTCTCTGTCAAAATCGAATAGTGAAACCTACGTATGAGAACATGCGGAACTCGTCAAGAAGCATTGGCATGTCACAAACGTTCTCGGCGTAGGGGGCACCACCGACGAAAAGAGGGAGGTCATTGGTCTTGGTGGAGCCTTCAGTGACGAGAGAAGAGTCGAGGATTCCGTCAACATAGAGCCTCATCCGGTTTTGATGGCGTACGACTACGGAGACAGGCCATAGGTCTCGAAAAATGTGAAGGGGTAGTCTCAACTTGCTTACCGCCAAGGTGATACCACTGGTGAGGGCGAAGTCTGGAGTTGCTTTGCATCTCATTTCCAGCTGAAGAAGGTTGATATAGTCTTTGCTGTTTGGATTATGCTGATTTTTTGAGCCCTACGTGCTGCGCTGCCAGTAGTGCCAAGGACGACTTTGACACGTCCATCCTGTTGAGCGTTCGATGCAGGAAGGTCTCAGCAGAATGTTGAAACAAAGATTACTTACACGAGGGTTCACAAGGAGGGCTGGGGAGGCTTCCTGAACGTCCTCACGCATGGTGCCCTTGTGCATGATGGGGCAGAACTGGTCATGCAAGTCGTTGATGGATCTGTTACACGAAACTTGTTTCCGTCCTCCATATTGAAAAATGCCCAAATTGTTACTAACCTCGACTTGGCATCCTCAAGAAGATACACGAAGAAGGTGTATGAGAAGTCAGCAGACTTGAAGCTCTCCGAGCTTGGGACATACACGTAGTTGTTGCGGAACAAGCCAGAGCTTCCAACGCCGCCAATGCCAGCTGCAGCCATAACTTCGCCGGATCCGTGATTCTTTTTGCCACTCGTGTCAAGAGGGCGGGACTCGTCGAAGGTCAGGTGAACCTCCATGCCTAAAGAACGAATTGAATGAGAATGATGCTGCGTGGCTTCAAGAGGTTGCTGCTACTCTTACCATATGGGCGAGCATCAGGCATCAAAATCTTCTCCGCATTGTGCAGGCACAGTGCAGTTTCGACGGCAACATCGCAAACTGGGCTGGTCGCCTTGAAGGGCTCAGCACTGGCGCCCAGAAGGGAGAAGCAGACGATGGGGATGAATTGCCTCATGGTTACTTGGAATATATTTGAATACCACAGGCAGATGGCTAAAATGTTTTCCCAAATACGAGAATTTGCGAATGTCGTTGGTCAGCTGGTTTGCGAGTGATCCAGGTTCACCGTACGTACACCTGAGGAGCACGCGAGATCGCACTGCTGTATCGCCAGTCCTGTGATGATGATCCAACATCGGATCGCCACTTCTATTTTCCAGTTCGGACAGTAATTCATTTGAAAGCGCTAGTAAGCTGAATAAGCCAAAACAGTTCGTTTCGATGAGCTTGCACGACTAAACAACTGCCCATGTTCCGAAATCAGAAGAACCAACTACTGCCCTTTGTCAAGTTAGTTTGCAGAATGTCGGGATTATGGAAGTCTCCTACATTCCGACATTTCTTGAAGAAAAAGAATGTTCTAATGACTTCTTTACTTATGTTTTCCTCTAAAGGCTCCAAACTTAACTTATCTACGCACTACCTGCGCTGCCTCCCAACTACTCGCCGTTAACTCTACTACACAGGCCTAGCCAGCACATAATTAGACTGAAACGATACTTGAAGGCCTCTGTCGCCTCAGGATTACGTCGCTATGACATTACGGCCAATATATTACACATGCTCGTGCAGTTGGCGCATCCTGCCTGAGCCTCACATAACGTCGGCACACCACTTGGTTGGTTGAGCAATACTGATTCAAACGGTAGCAGTTCGCCTGCTGGTTCGGCAAGCTTTGAAAATTCAACAATTAATTTTTGCAACGTTTGGACCATCCCGTATTCTACGGGCTTGTACGTGAGCAGTTTCGTGGCAGCTTGCTTGCACAGGGCCTCCCCGGTTCGTTTGACTCAGGAGAAACATTTAGCTGCCCCAGGGACGGCGATTCCCTCAATCTCCACGTCTTACAGAAAATACGAGTAAAGAATTACCAAAGCAGCTTTTAGTTACATCCTTTGGCTCCGTTACTGTAGGCTGTGGTTCTCAATCACCCCCAGCGCTCCTGGTGGGGCTCGGCGCTAGGTCACACCACACCCGTGTAGGATTCTCCATTGTTCTACGTCTAGCTCGATATTTTAGCATCTTATGCTCATTCGCGTCTCGTAAACACGTGGAATGCAGATTTTTGGGGCTCTTCTCCCGACGGCGGGTTTCCCTCACTAATGCTCGAGGATCTGGAAGGATGCCGTCTGACTCGTGAAAATCAATGGGCGCCGAATTTCGCATTCTTTCACCATGCCGCGTGTATTGTAGTGAGCTAAGAGGCTGAAAGGAGTCGAGTTAAGGCGGCGGATTCGGAGGCCTCGAAGCCGCATCGCTCATCAGCAGTCGCCTGCCGCCGTCGCGTCGTGCCAGCGGCTGTCTGGGGCGAAAGCGGCGCCCAGTTTGCCTCTGAGCGCGCAAGGGCGTAGCGGCGGGTCTTTGGGACTCCACAGCAGCCGTATTTGCCGCTGTTGAGGGCCCGAGACTTGCCGGGTGATGGTTGGCGCTTGCGGCTGCAAAACCTGAACAGCAGGGAGAAGATGGCCCCCCCAACCGCGGAAAAGCAGGCTGCGCCTAGCGCGCCGTTGCCTTCTGTTTCTCCCCCGTCCGACGATTTGGCCGCCTCGCCGCAGTCCCCGCCGTGCAGAGCGGACTCGCCTCCCGCGCGGGCGGAAGGGGCCCCGGGGCCCCCGGGGCCCCCGGGGCCCCCGCAGCCGGCGAGCCCCGAACAAGCGACGAGCGAGGACTTCCAGCTGATGTGGGGCGAACTGGAGGCGTACTTGACGAAGCGGTTCGCCGGGGGCCCGCAGAGCCTGGTTTGCCTGCGGCGCGTGCTGGATCAGGTCAAGCGGCAGCGGCTGCGGGTGGAAGAACTGGCTTTCCTGATTGGGCACTCCTTCCCCGACGCGCCGGACGTGTCGCTGTGCATGTCTTTGTTCTTTCCCGACCGGACTTTGATTCACGCGGGAAACCCCGCGGCCGCGATGTGCGTGCTGATTCAGAACATGGCGCCGGAGAAGTACGCGATCTTCAACAGCATTCTCAAGAGCTGCATGGCGCAGAAGACGCAGCGCGGCAGCCGCGACATTTTGCTGCACCGCATGCAGCTGCTCTTCAGGGGCCACCCCCTCGTCATCCGCGCCATCAGGAAGCTCTTGGTGCAGCAGTTCTGCATCGAGAAAAACGACGGAGTCATTCGCAAAGACCAGGCTCTTGAACTCACCAAGCCCTTCGACGACGAGCCCGTCCAGGTCTGCTCCTTCGCCTCCACTGACTAGCACTTGCGCTTTTTCCCAATTGCTGCTGCTGCTGCTGCTGCTGGACGCGCTGGGCGACGCGCTGCTGCTGCTGCTGCTGCTGCTGCTGCTGCTGCTGCGCAGGTGCACTCGGCGTACCGGCTGGCGTACCAAGTGGGGCTCTCCGGCGGCTGCGCCGAGCGCGCGCGAGGCCTGGCGTCTGCAGTGCTGCACTTAGTGCGGATGTTTCTGGCGCGAAGACTGGCCTTTGGGGCTTTGAGCGAGGAGTTGGACTTGGCCTTCGCGGCCTTCCCCGCGTGGTTCCACGTCTCTGGCGACATAAAGCGGCTCATTTTGACAATTAAAAGCGAAGACTTTAAAGCTGGAAAGGAAATAGAACAAGTCGTGAAGCTCCTCGCCGCGCGCAACGGCAAGTCGGCCCGTTCTTGCAAGAGGCGGCGCCGGGCCTGCTGCTGCTTCCCTTGCTGCTTCAGCGGGCGCTTTGCAGGAAGCAGCGCTTCTTTTGCTGCTGCTCTCAGTTTAGTGGCTGTTCTCAGTGCAGCAGCAGCAGCAGCTGCAGTGGCAGCAGCAGCAGCTGCTGCAGCTTCGGTGAGGGTGCGGCTTTGGCTGTGTTTGCTGCGCTCTGCTTGCAGTTGCAGCTTGTCAGGACTCCCGCGCCTCGCTGCGGCACTTGTGCGACTTGTTTTTGAACGGAGTTTCGAAGCAGTCCGTGGCTTTGCGGCTGGAAGTGGACCACTTGATTGCCAGGGCCGCGAAAGGCGAAGTTTCCTCTTCCCTCGCGCTGCAGCGAATCGCAGCTCTTCTTGCCCGCTATCCGGACTGCACTGAAAAACTGGGAGTGCTGCTGAGGCTCTTTCGGGACATTGGAGCCAGCAGGCTGCAGGAAAGCGAGGAAGCCGCGCAGAAGACGGAGCCGGAGAAGGCTCGGGAACTCGCAGCAGCAAGTGCAGCAGACCCGCACACTGGCGACTCAGCAGATAATGCTGTTAATTTGAATCCAGAAAGCAAAAACGATCTGGGAATTAACGCCAATGGACTTGCGCACGTCAAAACTGAAACGCCAACTACAGACTCCAGTGCTGCCGCGGTGAGTTCTTGCAACACTTTTCAGGTTTTGAAACGGCCCTTCTGCCCCGTTTGTTTGCCCTGTTTCGCTTTAAA
This sequence comes from Eimeria necatrix, assembly GCF_000499385.1. Classification (NCBI taxonomy): domain Eukaryota; phylum Apicomplexa; class Conoidasida; order Eucoccidiorida; family Eimeriidae; genus Eimeria; species Eimeria necatrix. The sequence goes on along the minus strand of NW_013654795.1, from coordinate 2,269 downwards.
AGAACCCAAAAATTAAAAGGGAAATTCTAGAACTCATTTAATTTGATTACTTTTCTACTTCTGCTGCTGCGTAACACTGGCGAGGCACTGCCGCTGGCAGCTATGGATCCCAGTTCAAGTTTGCGCGATGTTTGTGGCCGGCATTGAAAGAAGCACAATATCATTCGTATTTGTGTTTTGCGCATTCTTATTTATATTTTGGGGTTTATACTGATGGAAAAATGCATATTTATATGCCTGTTTCACAGGCATATGCTCGCGCGCTTGCCTTTCTTGCACTTGTGCCTGTCTGCAATACGCACTCCGAAGTGCATTAATTAATAAATAAATGCAGAAGTGCACTTTCATATCTAAGCAAAAGGACGCAGCCTTTCTTTGCGAAGATTCCGCAGCTCGAATGCATGCGCGTTAGACAGCGAAAAGTGGTGAAGTCGTTTTCTTGAATTGTCCTTTTGCGAGCAGTTGGCGAACGGCACTGGAAACTCTGCCGATTGCGGTTCTTCTTTGTCTGCGAAGGAAGAAAAGGGTTTTTCTGAAGAAGTGAAGACTCTGGCGGCAGCTGCTGCGGACTTGTTGTCTCGAAATATATCTCCCTGTCGCTTTCGCAGCCAGGAGCTGATGATTCAGCTCATGAGCTACAAGTGGCTGCAGCCGCTCTACGGAGTGCTGGACGACTGGAACGCAGGGAGGCTTTTCAAAGACGACGTGAGCGGCTGAAATTTGTTTTTATAATATTCTCAATTTGCAAAATCTGAAATGAAATGCAGCGGCGCGAAACACCAAAGTTGAATGCCGCAGGCCCTGCAGCCGCGCGGCGGCGAGGGGCCCCTGCCTGCGAAACCCGCTCGGGAGCCGCTCTTTAGCTGGCATTTGTTGAATATATTTGCAATTAAGTTTTGCTTTTTGTTTGTTGTGTTCAATCAGGCCTTTTCCGCGTTCGAGGCCGCGGCCGCGGCCTCCGCGCGCGGGCTGGAGGCGCTGCGGCGGCTCGTGCTGGTCCTCCAGGCCCAGAAAGCCGCGGGCCCCGCGAGGCCCCCTTTGACTCGCCAGCAATACGACGCTTTGCCTCGAAACGGCTCTTACAGGAAATTGCCGGAAGAGTGGCCGGCGTTGGCCTGCAGCGGCAGAGACGGGCTGGCCTGGCAAGTGTTGAACGACAGGTGGGCAGTGAGCGCTCGGCCGATCTTTCTTTTTTTCTGCTTTTCTGGAAGAAGTTGAAGCAAATAGTTTTAATTGCCGCTTTTAATGTGCAAGTGCTTGCGCATTTAGAGGTTGTTCGGCAAATGCTGCGGGAGAATTTTCTGAAATGCCAGTTTTGAGCAGTTTTAATCAGGAATTCATTCCCAGACAACCATTTTAATTAAATGCGGAAATAAGGGGATTCGAACCCATTAAAAAGATTCTTTGTGTTGCATTTATACTGCCTTTTGTAGTTCTTGCACGCGCCGCAGTGGACAGGCGGGATCTGGGCATTTCTTGTTGGCCTTTGGGAATCGGCTGTGGAGGTGTTCTCTTGGTTCTTTTTTCGTTTTTTCTTTTCTTGTTTTGATTTAAATAATATTTTCGTTTTAAAATGTTTTATTTGTTTCGTTTTTACCCGCAGGTGGGCTTTGTTTCCGGACAGCTCGGAGAGCCAGGCGCGCTACATGAACCGCCACGAAGAGGCGCTCTTGAACTTGGCGGACTCGCGCTACGAATGGGACTTGCGGATTTCTTTGTTGGAATCTTCTTTGAAAAGATTGGACTTAATTGAAAAAGCCCTTTTGCGTTTTCCCGCGGACCAGCGCCGCCTCTGCACAGTCCGGCCTTCGGTCTTCAAGCAAATTCACCTTTCTTGCTTTCGCCGGATCTTCGGAAACAACACTGAACAAGTGCCTTTTCCCTTTTAATTGATCTCTTTTTGCTTTTTAATTGCAGTTTTTATTTTATTTATTTAATTTTAATTGCAGTTTTTATTTATTTATTTAATTTTCATTCTGGAAAAGCCCGGAAGTCCTTGGTTTCTCTTGTTCAACTCCGAAGACTTCGAGTTGCAAGTTGCAAGTGCCGGGGCTCCGCATTTGTTTGCATTCGCGTTCTTAGTTGAATAAATTTGGATTTCCTTTCTTTTAAATTAACATTTTAAATAAATACTTCTTAATTGAATAACTTTGCATTTCCTTTATTTAATTTGACATTTTAAATGAATACTTCTTAATTGAATAACTTTGCATTTCCTTTATTTAATTTGACATTTTAAATGAATACTTCTTAATTGAATAACTTTGCA
>NW_013654794.1:956-31613 GCF_000499385.1 Eimeria necatrix | reverse complement strand
GTACCGTCTCGCTCTGCCTCCCACTTATGAATGCCATGACGTTTTCCACGTTTCACAGCTAGTTCCCCACCGCCCCCGCCCTCCCGCTTTGGTTCCCTCGGCAGCCGACGCTGCCTGGCCTCCTATCCACGATGCAGCAGGCAATCCCACAGATGAATACGAAGTCGACTATATTATGGACCAACGCGGCTCGGGAGATGCAGCCCAATACCTTGTGGAGTGGCGCGGGACCCCTGAAGAGCAAGCCACATGGGAACCAGCTAACCACCTTACCGGCTGCCCGGCTTTGCTTCGCGCTTGGCGCCGCCGCCAACGAAGACGTCTTCAGGCTCGAAACAACATTGGCCCTTCCGAAACGTAGCGGTATGGCTCCCTCATATTCCACCTCCTCCAGCTCGGGCACCCTTCAATGAGGAGGGGTGGGAGAGAGCGCTGCGCATGGCGCGCGCTCACGGCGTTAGCTTTCGACGAGCACAGAGAGTGAAAAGGCAAAAATAATGCATTTTGGGGTAGGTCACTTCAGTCCGGCAAGGGGGGAAGTTGTAGTGCACAGACACTACAAGGGGGCTGGTTAGTGCTCTAGAGAGGATAGCTAGCCAGCGACCTACGAGGGGTCGCAAGACTGGAGGGAGACAGGGCCCTCTTACCAGACAAAAAGTAAGAGAAAGTGATTATATTTTATATGCACACGTGAATTCGTGGAATTGCGTGGAGACTGGGGCTGGAGACAGCGCCGGCGCCAAGAGCAAGCCTCCCTCCCTTAGGGACTAGGAGGCGAGCTCCCAGGAGGGTGCGAAACAGACAGACAGATTTGAGAAACTCATGAATTTGTATTCATAATCGCAATAGCTGTAGTTTCTAGGAAATGGACTTGCGTAGGGTGCGGTCTATAGGCCCTGCCCAAGGGACTGAAAGCACGTAGTCGCAGCTGCGGGCGCAGTGCACTACAGAACTAGCTGCGAAACGTGGAAAACGTTATGGCATTCATAAGTGGGAGGCAGAGCGAGACGCTAAGCGACAGTGCCTATGCGTTCGATGACTTCGAAGGGTCCGCGGTAACGGGGCTCGAACTTAGGGCAGCTGTTGAAAGGCGGTAGGTGCTTGCTGCTGAGCCAGGCCTTGTCTCCCACCGCATACTCCACTGTTCGGCGATTTGTGTCTGCGTAGTACTTCTGCTGCCATTTCGCCTTCAGGATGTGACTCTGTGCTCGGTTGCAGAGCTGTCGGAAAAGCGTAGTCATCGGAGGAGTGACCATAGGAGCTAACGCGCCGACGATATCAAGGTCCGCAGCAGTCAACGGGTTCTCTCCAACCATGACCTCGAAAGGAGAGAGCTCTGTGGATGAATGGCTTGTTATGTTGTAGGCAAGTTCCAAGGCTGGAAGCAAACGCTCCCACTCGCGTTCATCAGATCTGATATATGTACGCAGCATCTGCTCCAGTGTGCGGTTCACCCGTTCAGTTTGGCCGTCGCTTTGGGGATGGTAGGACGAGGGCATGCACCGTTTGATGTTGAAGCGGCGACAGAGCTGGTTCCAAAGGTCTGATTGGAAACGGGGGTCGCGATCCGATATAAGCACTTCTGGGAAACCGTGATCGCGGATAAGGCGGTCTGCGAGAAGCTCCACGGTGTCTGCTGCTGTGAATGACTTTTTTGCAGGAACGAAATGAGCCATCTTGCTGAGGGAGTCGACCATGACAAGGATCGAGTCGTGCCCTGTCGTTGTAAGGGGAAGATCTGTGATAAAGTCGAGACTCACGTGCGCCCATCGACGAGAAGGGATGAGCAACTGTTGAAGGAGGCCTGCAGGCTTCTGGTTAATAGACTTTGACGCTCGACAGTGGGTACATGACTCAACATACGCAGTAGTGTAGGCGCGCATTCCTGGCCAGTAGTACTGCTTGCTGAGAGCCGCAAAGGTCTTCTTCTGGCCTTGATGGCCGGCTGTAACATGGTCGTGATACGAATGCAGAACGTGAGTAAGGAACTCAGGGAATTGTGGGACGCAGATACGACACAGTCCATGAACGCGGATGTGCAGGTAAGGCTCTACGTAGCGAAAGGTAAATTGGCGATTACAAAACTCGATTTGCAGAGCTTCTCCTGGTTGGTTTGCTGCGGCTTTGTAGGGAACGCGAAAAACAGGACACTTCGAGCAAGTTTGCGGCCAATGGCGCACATCAGGAGGGTCAGCTGGTGGCTTCGTTGTGAGTGTAAGAGGTTCCGGCTCTGGGTTGGGTTCCGGCGGCGCAGATGAAGGCGCAGACGGCATGCTCCGTCGTCTAGGTCGGCGCGGACGAATTCCGGCGAGCTCTCAGTAGTTGGGAGGCCGACCACAGGAGCGGGGAGCCGCGCTCGCTTGTCCTATTGCGAGCATCAGCGGTACCGATGGTGTGTCGTGTGAGCAGGTGTTAGGAAGGCCGGGACGGCGAGACAAGGCGTCGGCAACTTGATTGCGCGCGCCTTGAACATACGTGAAGTGCAAATCCGGGAACTCCGCAGGAAAGTCTAGCCACCGGGCGGTGCGCCCGCGGAGAGGCTTCGATGCTTGGAGTCGTTGGAGATGGGTGAGAGCTTGATGATCAGTGTAAGCCGTTACCTTGGATACCCGGACCAAGTGCGACCACTTGTCCAGTGCCATGACCAACGCCAAGAGTTCCTGATCGTAGATCGAGTATCTCCGTTGCGCGTGGCGTTCATGACTTGGCTGAGGAAGCCGATGGGGTTTACCGTCTTGTTCGAGAACTGCTCCGATCGCATAACCAGAGGCATCTGTGTATAACTCGAAGGGTTTCGTCGTCTGGACTTGTAATGTAGTGAAATCGATTAAGCGCTGTTTGAGCTGCCGCACCGCTTGCGTATGAAGCTCTGTCCATTCGAAACTGACGTCTTTACGCGAAAGATCAACCAGCGGCCGGGCAACGTCTGCATAGTCCGGTCCCATGAACATGCGACAGTAATTTATGGTACCGAGGAACTGGCGCACTTGCGTTTCGTTCTCCATTACCTCTGGCCAATGCCGGATGGCTGCGATTTTATCTTCTGCGGGTTTGATCCCCGTAGCAGAAACGGTATTACCCAAATATGTAATTGTTTGCCTTGCAAATTTGCATTTGCGGAATTTCGGGTAGAACGGGGGTCTAAGAAAAATGCTTAGGACTTGTCGCAGGAGAGAAATGTGCCCAGAGAGATCGGAACTATAGATAAGTACATCATCTAGGTACGCAATAACGCCCTGTCCCAATAAAGGTTGTAGATAGGCATTAATATTGGCCTGGAACGTAGCGGGAGCACCCTAAAGGCCGAAGGGCATCACGCGGTACTCGAATAGTCCGAGAACGGACAGGAAAGCCGTCTTCCACCGGTCTTCCTTAGCAATACGTATTTGGTGGAATCCTGCTTCAAGATCCAAGGTGGAAAAACACTTGGCGCCTCCCAGCAGCTCCAGAATGGTTTGAATGAGAGGTAGTGGAAAATCAGGGGCTATCGTAAGGGTATTTAGAGCCTGGTAATTGACAACCATACGCATCTTTTGCTCCCCGGAACCATCGTCACGTTTGTCCACCATGATCGTAGGAGAGCAAAAAGGAGAATAGGTCGGTCCGATCCAACCACTGTCCGATAATTTAGCTATCTCCTGTTTGTGGAATGTGATCTGGGGTCATACGGTATATTGCAGATCTATCTGGAAGTTTTATAGGCGCAAGGAGAATATGGTGAACATGAGGGCACTTCGGCGGTAATCCTTTAGGTAGGGTATCGGGAAAAACCGCTCGATACTCGTGCAACACCTGGGCAACCTCACATGGAATATCCTGCGCCTCTGGCGAAGTTATCCATTCGTCGAACAGAGTGTGCTCGAGTTTTGCCATAGGCCAGGGAGACTCCTCGTCACTCTCCGCTGCCACCGAGGCGGTTGAGGCCAAAGGACTACGCCAGCCGGAGGACCTGGGTTGATTCCCAATTAACGCTCAACAAAGCGTGCCTTGCCATTCATCCGAGAGCCTTAGGGGCACTGCCGAACCGGTTTCGGGCAAAGCCAGTATGAGATGCAAACCGTGCAATGGAGTCCTGAGATCATTTATCGGGAAATACCGCTCGGTACTCGTGCAACACTTGTGGTATCTCCTGGGGGATATCCTGCGCCTCTGTCGAATGTATCCATGCGTCAAACAGAGTGTGCTCGAGTTGTGCCTGAGGCCAGGGGGACTCCTCGTCACTCTCCGTCGTCCCCGCGACGGTTATGGCCGAAGGACTATGCCAACTGGAGGACGCGGGTTGCGTCCCGATTAACGCGCAGCAAAGTGCGCCTTGCCACTCATCCGCGAGCCGTAGGGGCATTGCCGGACCGGCTTCGGGCAAAGCCAGTATGAGGTGCAAACCGTGCATTGGGGCCTTGAGATCCTTTGTGTCCGCAGCTGCTTGACGAACGAGCGACGTTATCCGCGCCTTCGCCTTCTTCTTCGCGTGGGGTTTATACCGCCTTGAAGGTGGGCGTAGGAATATAGCTGCCTCCTCGGCTGACATACCCGCCACTTGTTTGGCCAATATCTCATATGCTTGCTCTGCTGGGGTCCTTGGGTGGACTACGGTGGGAATATCACGTTGCAGCGTTGCTTCACCAGTCCGAACGACCGGTAACTCGCACCACTGGCCATTCACATAGTGTCGGAGTTTGTCAGACTGGAAATACCAGGCCACCTTGTGTTCCGTCAGCCAATCCAAACCCACGACTAAATCGTAGGGAACGGGTCCCACTAAAAAGTCCCCGGAAAAACGTGTATGTCAGCACCACAGCGTCAATCCCGTAACAACCCGATCAATGCGTAGTTGTGAACCTGTAGCTATGGTGAACCTATGTTCTTTTGGAAGTCTCCGCACTTTCAGCTGCAGTCGTTCGACTATTTTAGGACTAATGAAACTTCTCAAAGCCCCAGTGTCCAAGAGGGCCTCACAAGGACTCCCTGCGAACTCAGCGGCAAGTACCGCCGTCGCACCCGCACAACACAACGCTCCCCCTTGGTCGTAAGACTCCTTCGTGCAAGTCTCCCTCCACCAGTGTGGCACAATCTCTGTAGCGTCTGACCTATAGCCGTCTTCTGTTGCCTCTGCAGACTTTCTGGTGCTATCCGTCGTCGCTTCCGGAGTCTCTTCACTCAGGATCGACGCTGACCCAGACTCCCGCCGCGTTTCCAAAAGCGGCTGAGTCCCTTCCGCGCGCCCATCGCTCGTATTAGCCCTTCCCGCAGTGCGGAGGAGTTGATTTCCCCACTCAAGGGAGACTTGAATGGCATTAGGGCCTGTCGCTATCGCACACTTCATCCCTTTGCCATGGCTACGCGGCCTAGAACGCTCGTCTCCTACCACGCCTAGGCCCGCACGTTTAATCGTTCCGTCCTCTCAGTGCTAGGACGGGTGGGCGCCATACTGCTCTTGTCCACCGACTCGGGCCGGACTCGTTTATGCGTAGGACAGTCCCGAGCATAGTGTCCCACACCGTCACACTTCTTGGAGATTTCCCACAGACGTCTGGTACGTTCCGCTTTGCTAGGGCAAACACGTGCCGGATGTCCGCGACCCTGACACTCTAAGCAGTTCGCGTGGGTTCCCCCAGGGCGATTTTCAATTTCCTGGCACCCACGAGGTCCATTAGCTTGGACGGCAGCCGTAATGGCTCGACTGGTCTTTTCTCGGAGTTCCAGCACACTCTACTTGGGCTCGTAGAGCCGTGTTGGGGCGGTCGCCGCTTGTTCCCACGACTGATATTTCACTTGTCCGTTATTCGTTATTAGAAGATGGAGGTCTGTCGGTAGTCCGGTGCAGTAATAGTCCGCGAGTTCGTCGGGGGCAAGACCCAAACCACGCTCCGCTACAGCCGCAAACCGGTCCCTGTATTCCTTCGGGTTACCATTCCACCGTACTTTAGCCAACTCCGTTGACAATTGACTCTGCGACATTGTTCTGTCAAACCGCTTCAAAAGCCTGCGCTGTACCGTCGCCCAGCCGCTTAGGTCGATAGTTCTCCGTTACACCCAATGCGTTAGAGCCGGGCCCACAAGGTGGTCTATAAGTGCATTTCCCCACTCGCGCGGTTCCAATCCCATCTGGGTGTACCGGCGCTCGATGCGCAGCAGAAAGGCCTACATAGTGCTGCCGTCTTCTGGTAGAATGGGAGTCGTTGCGCCGGATTCCACGGTCCCCCCTACAACAGTTCTTATCACACTCATTGCGGACTGGAATTGGTCCCACGTGACGAAGGGACTGTCCCCTGGCATAACATTGGTCATAGGTATCACCTGTGGGGGCGCCTCCTTATGCCCATGCGGCCGCTCTGCCACGGTGGGCTTCGGAGTCGCGTGGCGATGATGGGCTGGTGTCCCGCTCGGCATTTTGTTGACTGACATTGTAGGAGTCTCCTGGGGTGTGGGGCAGATAACGCGTCCGTTGCGGGAATGCATCGCTTACCGAGCAAAGATTTCTACGCGCGAGTTATTAAAACATAGTATTTTTACTCCCAAGTCCGGAAAGAACAAAGATTTCAATCCCGGAACAGCCCCCAAATGTAGTGCGCAGCGCCTACTGTTGCGACTACGCTGCTTCCTGCCCCTCGAGCAGGCCTACAAACTACGCCTAGCGTAGGCCCATTTCTCGGACACTGTAGCTTAATTTCATCGAAATTAAGCTACAGTGTCAAAATCTGTCCGTTCGATTCGCCCCACCCTGGGAGCTCGCCTCCTAGGCCCTATGGGGAGAAGGCCTGCACTGGTGCCGGCGCTATCGCCAGCCCCAGTCTCCACACAATTTCCACACATTTCACGTATTCATTAGAACTAATAGACAGTTTTTCTTACTTTTATCGTATTGGGAGGGTGCTGTCCTCCTCCAGTGTTGCGACCCCTTGTAGGTCCCTAGCTAGCTATTGTCTCTAGGACACTAGCCAGCCCCATTGTAGTGCCTGTGCACTACAAGTAGTTCAGCTGCAGTTCATCTCTGGATCGAACGTGTAATGCGCTTTTCTACTCTAGCCGTGCAAATGTGCTCCAAGTTGCTGCATCAGAATGCAGCGGCGACTGAATGTATAAGAGGGATAGTAGCGACTCACCTCACGCATTGATGCTATCCATATTTCTACCAATTCGCGAAAGCAGGTTGGCGCTGCTTATTTGTGGCAAAAATGACACGAGTGACGCAGGCTAGATACGCACAAGCAGTAAACAATGCCACAGGGAAGAAAGTCTGCAACCTCAAGACAAAAATGAACCAAGCCCTATTTCCCTGCACATGACAGGCATTGCTGTTGTTTTCTTGCAAAAAGCACAAATAACTGACAGGCAACGTTCCACTTGATTCAGCTGCTGACTTGATTTTGCTGCCTATTATTGCAGTAGCACTTGTCTTCCTATCAACTGGCGCCTCTGAAGTAGGACTTTATGAAGAATGCAACGTGTGTCTGGCATTACGCTGCTTGTGGAAACACCTAGTCTGCAAAATATTGGGAGCAATAGTATTTAAGGTTCAAATCAATGTGAAAACCATCAGTGTAAATCTCTAGTAGAAACACAGTAAGCTTATTCCACATTTCCAAGTCAGATGGCGGAATATTCATGAGAGTAGATGGCCCACTTAATTTTTTTACCTCGCAGGAATAGCGGCACGGACGCGCAATTTTCCTTTTATTGAATGAACAGCAAAATCATCCATGATTCTTCTGATCCCGGCAAAGACCAGTTGCTGCAAAACGTGGGTTTAGAAAACAATTACCTGCAAAGCATTTTTCTGCGACCAACGCTATGCTATAAGTATCGCCCGAAACACATCACCTTTCTCTTGAGCCACAGTCCAGCATGCATACGTTTCTGGATAGAATAGGAACCATATTTTGTAGCAACAAGATCCTTAAAGCATGAAGAAAACTACGGCAAGCACGTACAACTGTTCGAGTTGTGGCTGCGGCGAATCAAATTGGGGTCATCAATAGCGAGACCCTCTTGTGCAGGGGCAGACTGCGGACAGAAGTACAAAACCACCAAAGCCATTCAGTGTACATATGCTTCATGCTCTATACAAGGCAAAAGCTTCGGCTTCCCACTTCAAGCAGCAACAGTAGCTACAATGCAATCACAATGCTAAACTGTAGCTCAAAATTGTAATGAGAAATGCAATAAAACGACTAAAGTCAATTGCCCGCCTAAACCGGGAGAAGAAAACGCACAAGCATCTTCAACAGGCGCTCACTTCATTCAGAAGTACGTGAGTCCGCATAGCAGCGAGGACTGCATTCAACCGCATTTATTATTGAAGACTGTGCGGCTTGCGAACGAACACCCGCATTGCGGGACTTCGGCAAGAACCAAACGTTCACAATGCGTCCCAAAAGTTGATCTAGCAATGCACGCAAGGCATCAGGAGACTTCAGGCACTTACACTCTGTAAAACCGAAGACCGAAAAATAAGCTGCTCCAATAACATGAGCTTGAGTGTGATGTGTAAGTGCTGCCGGAATGGAAAGAAGTAACTATATCTCCCCCAAAATACAGCGGGCACTCCACTGCTTCTTTGCAAACATATAAAGGCATGAAGTCGGCAGAAATATGCTATCAATACGTGCGTTTACAGCCCTACGCACTTCCCGTCCTTCTCGTCTGCCCATAGGTAGGGTATGGCACGGACTGAAATTCAACACAACCACAAATCAACTAGGATACAGGCATGTAAGAGCAGACTGACCTGGAGAAATCGTCAAAAGGATGCTTTCCCCCATTGTGTTCACTTATATGACTCAGTAAATGAAATATGCACGGCAATCACGTTTGTAAAGGATTTTTCAGACCGCGACCCATATCGCACCTGCAAAAGTGCACATTTGAGCCTTCAAGCTAAACGCGGCGTCAAGGCAAATGAAGGGGCAAAAAACAAAAAGCTCGCGCAATATGTAGCACTTGACGAACGTTCTGTTTTTTGTTTTTCCAACATGTACAGATAGCTACAGCAGCTTCTCGTGCTTAACCTTCTCCTAATACGAGGTATCTCCTATAAAATGCTTAACAACCACCACGCAAATTATGTCGCCTGAGACTATTAACCAAAATGAATGGGAAAAACATAGCGCTATCGCTGAAAACGGCAGGCCTTCGGGAAGGCCAACGAAGGGTGAGGTATACGCGCAATAAATCACAACGATGAAGCGCACTTTGTTGTGCTGGATTTGCCAACCCGGCCGAATCCACGGAAAGCCCTTGAGAAGGCCTGATGTAGCAGAAACGAATTCGATAAAATTCACATTTTCTGCAAGTTCCAAGTGCAACAAAAATAGTGGTGCTGCACAGCGGGCGTTTCCAACGAGTCAATTATTAATGTTGGATTCGTTAGGTAAATGGACTGTTACGCGAGGGTATCCGCTTCGTGCTTTATGCATCAGTGCCAAAAGTGTCCAACGCGCAAGCACAGACAAAAGCACATACGCGCACACGAACGGGAGTTTTGGACTACTGAAGCTACCATCAAGCGGCGCTGCTGAACAGAGCACACCCTAATACGACACAAACCGCTTGTTGAGCTGCATGGCAAGCATTGCAGCACCACCATTCTGCTGCTGGGAAAGCAAGAGAAACACTGAATAATCATGAGCTTTGCTTCGCATAGATGTGAAAAAATGCTAGTAGCAATGCGCATAACACGGACTAAAAACGCGTACAATAAACAACGCAACTCCCTGCTATTTCCCGCCAAGCCATGACCTTTGTCAGTGACTCCTATACACGGGACATTTGTCCCCAAATACAATCCACGATCAGCACACCTGCTGTGCGATGAGCCGGGAAAGTACCGCTGGTAGTTCTACCAGGTGGTTTCTTCCAGTAACGGACGACGCATTAGTCGCACCGTTGCAGCTATCTGAATACCGGCTATATCACAAAATGCTTTTGCTTCCCCCCTGCAGCGACAACAATAGACGCTAAAAGTCTTTATGCTGCTGCGGTGAGGAAGAAGGTGAAAAGTACACCTCCTTGACGAAACACCACGAAGCCCCATTATACATAGGCTTTCGGCGTTTCCGCTACTCTGGCGAGAGTTCAGTAGCAGCTGTTGAAGCTGTGATGCGCCACGAGCTTCCAGAGCTAGTGTCTTAGTAGAACTTGGGGAATAAATCATGAACGCGAGCGCATAATGAAACAATTAGGACTCATAGAATTTCCATACAGTTTTTCCGCTGGATAAGACGCTAATTGACATATTGGTGCAAGGAATAAATTACTTTCAAAAGTCATGTAAAAGGAGAAATAAACAAAACCTGCGGCATGTTTATTCAGCATTGCCAATATGCGTAGCTCACCCTGTGAATAAAACAAATACCGATTCGATTTTGAGCTCTTGTGCCCATCCAACTTGGCCCAATTTTCTGCAGAGCTGCAAGCACGCCAGTTATCCTTGTGGAAGCTACATCTTGAAGCAGGATCCGCATGCAAAAGAGCCGCAGGCACGCGATATGTTGACGGGCACCGCGCACCGTAGGAAGCTTGTACAAATTACTCTGCACAACGCTCGATATCACCCACGTAGCGGACAAACTGCATAGCCAAAGTGACTAACCTTCAGAAATCGAACACGTGCAAGTCATTTTCTATCCTGTATTGGCAAGAGGAAAACAACCCTCTAGCAAAGAGCTACTCAAACGACTATCGCCAAAAAGAATCACCACCAGAAGAGTTCCTGCTCCACAGAAAACACGGGCTATGTTTCTTTGCATTTCCCTTCGTTTTTCTGTGCCAATGGCAGTACCATTGTTCCTCCTGAAGATAAACACTGTCCTTAGACTTTGGATACAACGTTTGATCTGCTACGTATACACGGGAGTGAGCAGTAGCTACAATGATTCTCAGGCGTTTTGACTAATGTTCGCAGCGCCCAAAGAAAAGTTCAGACCGAACAGAAATTAGTACCGCTACATCAAACAAACCACAATTCAAAAAAGATGCGTGACTCTCCTGTACAGCAGCATATGGGCTCTTGATACTACAAGACGCCCGCAGAAGAATTTGTAAGCGATCTATAAAATCTACCAAAATGGCAGCTCTGCGACGGAGCACAGAATCACATCGCAGGCAAAGTGGCAGCAGGAGTCCTACGCAGACACAAAGTGCCGAGCCGTGGAGTATGCAGTGGGCGACAAGTTCAGGCTCAGTAGCAAACGAATACCGCCTTTTAACAGTTGCCCTAAGTTCAAGCCCCGTTACCGGGTGCCCTGCGAATTTTGCTGTTGGTCTCATATGTGCTAGTCTCTATAACGTTGAGCTCTTGCTCTGACTGTCTGGTCGTAGGAAAATTAGTCCCATCGTCAGCCCTGCTCGATTGGCCTCGTACACTAAACAGTATGATGCGTGGAATCCTGTGCGCCGACCACAACTGCTTTGCGCAGGCACGCAAAAGATGGACTCTATACGTAGTTTGATGGGCCTTCCAACCTTCAGAAACATTAAGTTTGCACAATGTACGCATCCAAGATCGGACAGGGTCCTGGAACTGTAGTGTACAGCCTTCTCTGCTACTACATTACTCCCTGGCCCACGAATAGGGCGCCCTTCTGACAAATCCTTTACATTCGACGCATTTCTTACAAACAGTACCAAATCATTAATAAAAGCACTCATCTGTCGAGTTCTCTATCTCATTTTCCTAAATGTCGCACCTTCATAGTTCTTGCCTCCTTGGCCCGGTTGAGGCGGTGCCCCGCGCCTGTAGTGCGCAGCACCTACTGTAGTGCACAGCGCCTACTGCTGCGACTACGCTGCTACCTGCCCCTCGAGCAGGGCCTACAAACGGCACCTAACGTAGGCCCATTTCCTGGAAACTGTAGCTTATTTCTATCGAAATACAATAATTCTTAAGTGTTTCAAAATCTGTCTGTTCGATTCGCCCCACTCGGGGAGCTCGCCTCCTAGGCCCTATGGGGAGGACGCCTGCACTAGTGCCGGCGCTATCGCCAGCACCAGTCTCCACACAATTTCCACACAGTTCACGTATGCATTTTAATTCATAGACAGTTTTGCGTTTTTATCCTATTAGGATGGTCCTGTCCTCCTCCAGTGTTGCGACCCCTTGTAGGTCGCTAGCTAGCTATCGTCCATAGGTCACTAGCAAGCCCCATTGTAGTGCCTGTGCACTAGACCTACTGCTGCGACTACGCTGATAACTGCCCCCTCGAGTAGGGGCCTACGATAACCGTCTAGCTTCGGCGCATTTCCTTGAAACAGTAGTCCAAATATCACGAAATACATTTATTTGTAGGTTTTTCAAAGTCTGTTCTCTTCAAAATCCCCCCCACTCGGGGTTCTGTGGGGAGGAGGCCTGTACCGGTGCCGGCGCTATCGCCAGCCCCAATCTCCAGGTATTTACAAACACGTCTAGTGCGTACATGCTAATTCGCAGGCAAACTGCCTTACTTAGATCCTAGTAAGAGGGTCCTGCCCTCGGTCAGTGTTAAGACCTCTTGTAGGTCACCAGCTAGCCATTTTCTATAGGTCGCCATCAAGCCCTATTGCAGTGCCTGTGCACTACAGCACCGGTGCCGCCGTTTGGGCAGGCCCGATTCTTAGGCTATTTACAAGCGCTTCTAGTTTAAACATGCTATCCTTTTAACAAATTGCCTTAATTCGTTATTAGTAAGGAATGTCTGCGGTCGTCCTGTTTTCTGATCGCTCATCAATAGCTGGCTAGCTAAACAAACTGGCTAGCTGCTGTAGTGCACAGTCACTACAACTGGGGCTGGTTAGTGCTCTAGAGAGGATAGCTAGCCAGCGACCTACGAGGGGTCGCAAGACTGGAGGGGGACAGGGCCCTCTTACCAGACAAAAAAGTAAGAGAAAGTGATTATATTTTATATGCACACGTGAATTCGTGGAAATGCGTGGAGACTGGGGCTGGAGACAGCGCCGGCGCCAGGGCGAGCCTCCCTCGCTTAGGGACTAGGAGGCGAGCTCCCAGGAGGGAGGGAAACAGACAGACAGATTTGAGAAACTCATGAATTTGTATTCATAATTGCAATAGCTGTAGTTTCTAGGAAATGGACTTGCGTAGGGTGCAGTCTATAGGCCCTGCCCTAGGGACAGAAAGTACGTAGTCGCAGCTGCGGGCGCAGTGCATTACAGCTGCGAACGCGATTGTAATGCCTGACCGCAGTTTGGCTCTTACACAACGTTCTACAACGGACTAGATAGATGTATTTCCGCCTCTACTCACTAAATGCAGCGAAGAATAAACTAGAAACAGTAAAGCATCATTCTTAGTGGGGAAAGGATTGCTGTTCCGTTCTCGGTCTATCCGCGTGTGCGTTGGTAGCATCAGTAAGACTACCAGCCACAAAACATGCGATAAGCTGCACTGCATCTTTTAACCAACCAGGTTTGATACTGAATTTCTCTGCTTTGTTTTTCCAGTCAGGCATCAATCGTTATAGTACTGAATTATATAAACACTAGAGGTTGTTTACCACCAGCCAAGGAAGTATGGGATTAGCTGCAATGAATCCTAGAACCAACCTACAACGAAACTATTTTTGTTTGCTTACTTTTCTGAGCCAAGTATTAATCTATCTTTTATTGAACTATACAGTACCTCAAGGCTGCTTGTGCGAAACAGTGTTATGCTGCACATTGCATTCGGTTCTTTAGCCCACACCCTGTTAGTTGGGGTAATTCAACTTAGCTATGTGAGGGAAAAGTTGGACGTTGCCATTGGCACTCAAGATATCCCATTATTTCTCCAGATTAGTACCTTGGAAGTGCTCTCTTTGGACGAAAACTCTCCGCCCCACTGTCCCAGACAGCTCTAGACTATGTCCGGACATGTGAAAACTAACTACAACCCCGGTTTTAAGAAGACAGCTGAAACCACCCAGCGGGGAAAGTTAATTAAAGACCAACCGAAAATTGGAGTTTCAGTTTATGAATGATCATGCAATCGACGCGTGCTACTGTGCACGAGTGGGCAGATGGTCCGGCCTACGTTCAGTCTGCAACGTTCCTGCACGTGTTTCACTGCGCAAGGTTCACCAATCAAACATGGGCATGCCGATCCACAATATATACTTAAAGCTGGTGAAATAATTAATACAGCGCTATATGCAGCAATTGGCAGGCCGTTCCATGCAACTGAGCAAGCTGCGCTTGTGAAATGGAACTCGACGGTGTTCTATCGGATGCAGAACTACTGCTATCTCAACACGACGGTATCGAGTATAATAGTCAAGGTGCCTACGATTATTGCAGCGCGCTACAACTCTAGCTCACTGAAACTTTGGCTTAAAACAACGTTGACCGTTTCAGTAGCTTGGGAATGTGCAGCTGTTAGCACGTCAGGCACCCATAGGGTGGTTCGCTGCGGACGACAGCACGAACACAAGACCCAGCCGCATTTAAGTACCGCTTTCAGACTGCCCTGAGACGCATAACCAAAAAGCAACAACTTAATTTGCTACACTGCCGTGTTTTGTTTTCCAAGATGCGTTACTGGTTCCTAATATCCTTCACCTGCTTTTTCGCCGGCGTTAACGAACATGGGTTCTCCCAAGCAGGTGGGGCACCTACTCTTGCGGTGGAGGCCCAACTCCCTCATAGTGAATTATTTGTGCAGAACTGGAAAATTTTGGATGTTTTCAGCAGGCCTCGACAATCTTCTATTTCTTTTTTCCGCAATATCGCTGTCATCTTGATAGGAGTGTTAGTCGCTTTTGTGGTTATGCACTGCCACCAGTCCCTAACAGCTCACTGGAGAAACAAAAATATCGGCCCCCTTCGACGCCGGATGTCGGCAGAAGACGACGAAAAGAGTAGATCTGTACGCTGGTATATTCAAGGGGCAAAGGCGGTTTTCTTGACAGCATTTTCGCCGCGTTCCCTTCGCGGCTCGACGGATCATGGGTTAAGTGTGCTAGAACGTAATATCCGGGGCCTCCTCCTGCTTTTTTGACTATGATTGCTGTCTTTTATTAGAAAGCAGTGCGCCAAAAACAGCCATTCAATCACGCGCAAGACAGTTGCGCACACACTATGGAAAAGTATCGCCGATAATTGCGTTGCTGTTGCATTGGAAGTCCTTGCTCTCTCCAACAGCTAGGAGGCTGGCTTCAAAATTTGCTTATGCAGCACACATGGCACGCACCGTGAAGCGCAGTTAAGTAATCCCGCAAAGAAGCGAATCCAACAGCGCTTCACGGTGTATGGCTTTTTAGGTGCCCTACCTGTCCTAAGAGAGGAAAAAGATATTTTTTGCAGTGGCGGATCTACAGATAAACGTAGATACTTTGCTTGACTGTAAATGTCTTACAGCCTTTGAAAAATTCGTGTGATTCTTTGAACCATGAACAACAACAGGAGTTTCAGGTCCCTACGGCTGCATCAGGAAACGCGCACGAACGACACTGTTTAAGACCTGCAACGCACATTACCAACGGTGTACACGAGGTCTCGGCAGAGCCACAATGCTCATTGTTCTTGTGAACAATTTTCCATGCGAGAAGCCTTTAATTTTGTGCTTGTCTTTCTTCTCCCAGCTGTCGTTGTTCCGTTGTTCATATAGTGTCATTAGATGCTTGTGCATTTGCATGAAGAGACAGCAACAAAAGCAACAGAGTGTGAACGGAGGTCTGGAAACGACTTCCGCGAATTATAATGGCTGGTCGTTGAAACACCCGGCGGAATTTCGTCTGCAGACCTGCTCACTAAGCTTACAACTGTTTTGCTACGGCATGTAGATTTTCACATGAAAAATAAAAAATGACAAAGTATGGCGAATTCTTCAGTAGTCAAACTACAGGAGCATGCTTTGAAAGGGCTTGTTTAATTGCGCTGCCCCATCGCAGAAGCGCCGGGATGTCTCCTAGACGCTGCAGCAGTTCGAAATTAAACAATAAAGATGTACGAAGTTATTTCTTGCGTAATCGCAGTGTATGTGGATTTGAATGATCTCTGAAAGCTTGTATGTGGAACAAGCACTATGCCTGACGATTCGGAAGAGCCTGAAGGACCACAAGAGTCTCAAGCTTTAGCAGAGAATCAACCAGCTCAAGCACCACAAGGAAGAGGCAAGCATATAGTAGGTTCCTTTTAGAAAAGCAACGAAACAGTAGCATTGCTGACGCTGTCAGGCTGTTTCCTGTTGAATATACACCGACGACGCCATTCCATATGCCTCTGCGAGCGTGGCTGATGTTGCGATAACGTGAGTCACTGCAGGGCGGCGCCAGGCAACACCATGACAAAGGATGCCATGGATTTGTAACAGAACGAAAGATCAATTTGTGCAATCATATACAGTCAGGGTCTCCTCTATATGCGCTAGTGCTGCAGGTGCTGTGCTTCTTGGGCTCATCACGTAAAGTGCACATAGCATTGAATGCCTAGGACAAACACTGCGTCTCGGCTGGCTACAGTAATCACGATCCACTGAAGTCTCCGTTGGCTTCGCATCTCAACTTCCCTTATGACCTTTTTTCTGAAGCCAAATAAAGATCTGACGGAGTTTTGGTGCGTCGCTGATGGCGACCATTTCTTCATATCTGAACACAAATTGTCCTATCGTTGCCATATTCGTGCAATTGGATGAAAAGAAGCAAAATGAAGGTGTATCCTGCTAGATTTTGTAGGGTAAACCGGCTTCAGCATGCATCGTCGAGCAATGGATGTATCTGTCCCATCATCGCTAAATTACTTGCATAAAACATCCGTGGCATGATGCTGCGCTTGGTAAAATCAAATTGCTTCTGTTTGAGTTTAAATACCCTGCAGAAGATATCACTAGAAAGCTGCCCCTTTAAAAAAGATGTAGATGGCGGCTGTTTGCAGAACAGGAGGAGCCGATGGGTGTTTCGAACTTCTCCCCTTCTGGCGCTGGGGTCGTGTTAGTTGGCAGCTCTTTCACGCTCCATGTTCCGCAGGGTCGCTTGATTTGAAGCAGGGTGAAATGCAGTCTGTATTATGGCCCGCAGTTTAATTAGTGTCACGCATGATCTTTTATTTCCAAAGCAGCTATCCTGGATGCAAAATTTCGCCACGTATGGATTGTTTCGAAGTCAATCTCCAATCGCTTCTTTTGCGCTTGGTTTGGAAAGATGTCCAGAGCAAATTTGTGCTACGTTCGCATGTAGCAAGTGACTGTAAAAGCGTTGCTAGATTCGACTTCAAAAAGTGCGTGCATTCTTCGTGTATTCTCCTTTTGCAGCAGAAACGTTATTTGCATAGGTGATAACTTCATACATCTTTAGGCAACACAGCTTTTGACGGAATACTTATTCTAAATGCATCCTAAGAAACAGTAATTGTAGACGGCACGAACAGTACTGCCACATTTTCCAGCGCGAGCAAATGCAGGCAGCCGCAGCGGATGTTGCCTTCCTTCAAGCTTCTTGAACGATGGTACTTGTTGCCCGGTCAGAAAAAGCGCATTTGCTTGTTCAAAGATGAATTTTCGCTCCAGCGATGGCGCTTGTGGGTGAATTCCTGCTGGCATGTGGGGACGCGTGCACCGCTTTGGCGTGCTGAAGGCTGCAGTGTTCTTTGCTTGCAGCGGGCCTGTGGAGATAAACAATCTTTGGTTTTGCGCTTGTTGCATTCTGCGCTGAATGCAGCTTGAATTGGTTAGCAGGATTTTCTGGCGAGCAAAGAAGGTGCGCCCCAAAGTGTTTGCGTCGTGCGCTTCAAAGTGATTGCTTCATCTGCCGAGCTAAAGACTGACATTACTACTTCCGTGCGAGCGAAAGGCGCGCGGCGTCTTATTAAAATGCTGCATGTTTAGCTAGGACTGTTCAAAGCACGCGTTATGTCGAGGCCTTGGCGTTTTGACGCCTCGTACGAGGATGCTCTCTAAAGCCTCGACGGGAACCAATATACCTATACGCTATTAAGCGCAATTTGCTGCCTCTTCTGTGACGTATTATGTAGGTAACGTGGGCAAAAATACATCGTGGTGGGTAGAAAAGCCTAAGACGTTGCTCTGCGTGATATTTGCTTGTGTATATAACGACGAGGGTCCAGCATTTCGGGGACTTTTTATCCAGCTCAGCTCTGCGGAGACTGAACACAGTGCTCTTCGCTCGCGACTGAGCGTATAAGAGGATTACGGCAGTCTGCATTTCTGCAGAGAGATATAAGGACTTAACGCAATTACAGCAACGCTTCCTTCTGCATTCTATTTGCGACCGGCCGTGAGAGATCATCTGTCAGTGACTTGATTTTCATCACGTGCTACAAGCCTATGCAACTATGGTTTCTCCACTTGCTCTTCTGCTCTCCACACGACTTAGAGCTCCGTCTGCTAAGATTTGCTGCTTACCTCAGGTCGTGCGCGAATGTAGAGCCGGCTGTGTATAGTGGCTGCTACTGAGCTAAACGCGTCCGAAGCTGCGTTGTTGTCGCGTTGCTGGTGAGCTGTTGGCAGGTTGCGGGATATGATGGAGAACGCATTTGGTTCATAAATTTGTAGCACAAACGGGAACGCAATATGTGCCCCAAGCTCGGCAGTGTGCGAGACATTTTCTCGTTTTCAGGAAGGTGTGTGCGAGGATCATGTGTGGTGGGTGATTGGCCCGTTTCGTCGGCAGGAACGCAACAGAAGGATGCTAGCTCTGTATCGCGGGGAATCTGCAAGGGGAAAAACTGACTAGTTGACTCAGCTGCAGCATGGGCGACTGAATAGGTAGCTGGGCGCGTGCGGGTTGCCAGGAGCTATGTATAGGTGATTTGTCGCACGAATATGTACATGTGCTTTGCCGCTTGGAGAATGCAGTGGGAGCAGGGCCTCTGCTCGCGCAACGGCGGTCCACATCCTTTTGCGCTTTTGGCCGTTTGCACATTACGACCTGATGCCGCGTAGTGGAGGAGGCCTCCAGCCCAGCCGTCTTTCGTAGCCCTGGGCCAGGTGAAGCGAGACGATTGGTGCATGCGGCTGCACTACAGTGCGTTGAGAGGTCGATTAGAGCGTTTGGAGGCGAAAGAAGAAGCGTTAGCTCTCGCACTTTGCAGCGTCTATAACGCTTGGCATTGATCATTCGTGGGGCGTTCTGTGAAGCGTCACTGGTGACAGCAAAGACGCGATCTTTAAAGGCGGAGTAAGCGTGGTGCAATCCCGGTGCATTGGCACGTACACAACAAGAGGCGCAGGGCCCGCATTAATCCATAGTATAATTTGCCGACCTGCGATTGGTGTTGACATTTAGTTTGCCAGTGGCTTTATTGTCGTGCAGTGGTGCATGGCTATGTAGTTGCCGTTTGTGCAGTTGTTCCCGTGGACTGTACATACCTCAGTGGCTCATCTAGTAGTCTCTGTTGTTTACCTCAGGTCGTGCGCGAATGTAGAGCCGTCTGAGTTTAGTAGCTGCTACTTAGCTAGTCGCGTTTGAAGCTGTGTTGTTGCCACGTTGCTGGTGAGCTGTTGGCAGGTTGCGGGACAAGATGGAGAACTCATTTGGTTTGTAAATTTGTAGCAAAAACGGGAACGCAATATGTGCCCCAAGCTCGGCAGTGCGTGACACGTTCTGTGCTTATCAGGGAGGTGTGCGCGAGGATCGTGCCTGCGTGTTTCGTAGTGCCGGGACTCATTACTGCTCTGGCAAAGCCTTTCTGTTTTTGGCAGTGGATGCTCGCTTTCGCATCATTTCCGCATCGCGATTTATGTGCCATGCGAATGGCTAATTCTAAAGCAGAGTGTTTGGCATTCATAGTGTACTTCTGACGTGGCTGAATCGTAATGGCGTAGAATACCGGCAACCTGCATGTCCACGTTTCAAAATTCATGTTTGTCGTGGGATGCTGCTGAATTGACTTCATCAGACAAAAATGTGCATTGACAGATGCTGAATTAACCAATATTAAGTCGAAGCTATGTCGTTGAGCTCCTTTCCTGAAAATCTGTTATACAGTCCCGTGAAGGGTCTTGAATGCTTTCGCCAGTTTGTTGACACGCCGATCTTGAATTATAATCTTTGCTGGTTGGAAAACGTGCGGCGCAAACTGGCGAACTAGCACAGGCGCGCAATGCTCATTCAAACCAGGCCAGCCTCTCAAGATTCAGTGGTGAGTTCATGCTTTGTTTTCCGATGGAAGGTACTTCGGCAAAAAGGTAAAAGGTAAATAACACTGTAAATAAAACTATGCTAGGAGTGTTACGCTGCAGCAATGTAGTTGGAAATTTTCAGAGTGCACGAACTCCATAACTAGTTTGGCAACCGTTTGTCTTAGGTTCTATCATTTCAGGTCGTGAGTTATAATTGTTCTAAGGACCCTTGAAGAGCTAGAGCACTGACAGCGATTTCTGGCAAATATGGCTGTACCTTTTCGCTTTCATGACGCAGTGGCAAACACACAGTTTATGCATAATGAACATTGCAGATTGTGCGTCCTTCTATCCGCGCTTAATCACCTGCCAGGATAGTCGCAAAAGTGAAATTAGAACTCAGTACTGCTCAAATAGAGCACTATATGGCGTATTCTGCACGATGAGTCAGAAGGGCTTCTTTATGACGTGTGCAACTCAGGTTGTGTGTTTAGACTGGGAACTTAAGTGGCACACTGATTGCACGGGACACTAAAATACAACTGGTTGCTTCGTATCACGTTGTAGAAACGTGAATCTTTCAATAGGTTTCTTGTACGCTTTTGCAAAGTACCTCTAAAGCGAAAACTTGTTTCGGTGTCCGCCTTGTCACCACCTCAGGTTGTGAGGTGTAATTTAAGTCTCCTTCCACGGATTCTGGCACAGTAATGCCGATGACCAGTTATAGAGAACCGACTTTACTATCCCTCCACAGCACAGGCAAATGCCATCAAAAGTTGTCCTGATATGTCGGATGAGGACAAGGCTACTTCTAACCTGCGGTGCTGAACAACTACTATTCCCAGGTGCTATTCGCCGCTTCAGAGTGTCGATTTCAGCCTGAGATGCAAGACATTGCTCTAGAGCATCAGCGGCGACACTAAAATGCACGCTCAAGCTATTCCGCGGGAAAACACTGAAATCATTTATCCTGACTGATTACGGTGTGTGAGATTCTTGTAGATTTTCCTGGATAACTGTGCTGATTACGTTAGCAAACTGGCACGCAGAGTTTTTCTTGTTACTTCCGCTAATTGGTAATCACGTGTGAGAAACGTTTCTGAATTATGTAAGCTGCAGCTATGTAGCTATAGCTCCGTGACTTCGCGCTTCAATGTTTCATTCTGGATAAATTTGTGAAAGTGAGAAGCATATTGAGGCCTCCCAGGCCATTGGCGTTAGCAAAGTTTGGTCTTACCTTGCGCATAGTAATCAATAAATCATTGAATGGGGCTGAAAACAGAATTCGTGTTACGGAATATTCAGTAGCTATGCTCAATTCTTGCCTTGGTCTGCTCGATTCGTTGTACTGCTCCTAATGAGACTGCGCGTGCTTTTTTAGATGCCCATAAATGCGAATGGCTTCTAGAAACCTAAATGCTTACGCGTCCTTCTTTCCATAATCTGATGCCATATTCTTCTAGTTCACCGTAATGCACTCCACATGACATGTGCGGCACGGGACATTCGCCTATTCAAAACTGCTGGCTAATTGTCGGCGAATGGTTTGTATCATGATTGCATTTGGAGTCCTCCTTTAAAACCAACTGAAGTCACGTGTTACATTCTAGCACATCAACAAACACATTATGTTAGCCCAAGTCTGTGATGGACTCAAAAAAGGACGAACAAGCACAGGCTGTGAGCACAATTATGAAAAAGAGGTAGAATAGCTGCGCAAGCACTATGTTAAGGAACCCTCCAAAGTGTTCCAGATGTTTAACAGCTTTAACTCGTTTTTATCGCTCTGTAAAGAAAACAAATAATAGCTTTGACGATTTGACAAGGGGATTGCAGACAGTCTCATGATTCCGCGGAATGCACTGCAGGCAGAAAAGTCCCACCGACGCAGAGTCTTCTGACATGCATAATATTGAACTATTATGCATTGCGTCCTAGCTTGAATTTGCTCGAATGTGGTATGTGGCTGCTCTGAGCAGGGCACACTGTTGCATGACACAAACGCATTCGATTCAATATTTCTAGTTGGAGCGAAAGGCAGAATATTGGCTGTGAAACTTAAATAAATGTACAACAAGCATAGTTGCTCTGGAACAGAGCGGCGTGGACGTGAAGGAAAAACGTGAGCTATACGTATTCCTTCAGTCATACAATCCTCCCCGTCAAAAGCATCGTTGCTAGTTGTCCACCTCATGACTGTGTGAATTTGTGCCTTCTTCGTGCAGCTCGTAAGTCATCAGGCTAGAATGGCTATAGGACAAAAATGTATGGCTGCTTTGCTTTTTCCCTAGACCTTTCTGATGCAGAAGCTGTCGAGCATCCACATAGGCCGGTATGAATGCAGCTGGTGCCGAATGGCATGGCATTTAAAAGATGTTTGCTGAATAAAAGTTGTCATATGTACGCCTAACCACACCCCATCAAATTTCAAGCCGGCCACAATTTCGTTATAAGGATTCCGACGTCCATTTAAATGAACTGCACGCCAGGGCAGTGTAGGCACACGCACTTCGTAACTTTAAACTATCGATGCTCATGGTGCTTAACTGCTTTGTTCACCTCGCCAATCCATCTACAGACGGTGGCAAAGGCATATAACATATCCAGCGAACTCAAGCTTTTCGGTGCTGGTCATATAAGTTGTGCGTCTCCTACGAAGAAACAAGGGAAATCGTTGTTTCAGGTAGTGACCCTTTACGCACTTGCCGCCGCTAACATGACTACCTGATATCCTGTAAAAGTATCTGAGCTGTAGTTGTTATGAAAAAGTGGCAAGTGCTGAAATCCCTTGTCGGCTCTATATACCTTGGATTAAACGTACTTCTGTCAGCAAGACATTTTTTGGCTTGCTGCGGGTATGTCTAGCTCTTTTGAATAAGATCGGGCGAAAGACTCATAGGAAGCGGGATCCAACGTTATCTTTGCGCAAAAGATAACTGTGTGACACATCAATGGTTGCGCGGAGCAGGAAAAACTTTTCTGACTTTTTGCAGTAGCCATGATTTAGTCATATATTTTCGTGCAGTGGAAAACCAACCTACATCAGAGTCAGTGCTTTTTCGTGCGCTGATGAATACTAACATGCGCAGGAATAGCTTGCGTCGTTAAAGTCGGGCACGTCTTCGCCATTGACGTAGTCCGTGACTTCACCTGTGGTCAGTACGTCACAGTGAACATAATGGATTTTGAATATCAGTTGGCTAGTTTGCAATATTTCTTCTTTTTAAGGACGACACAAGAACAGCTGAGCTTGTCAGGCTGGCACGCGCTGATAAATGATGACAGCCCCTTCATTTTACTAAATTAGTTTTGTCGGTTGCGCGTTGGCCGTAAGAGTCGGATAGGAGCTTAAATGGGCTAAAAAGCTGTTTACTATGCAGTGTGGCCTCTTGCGGATTTCGCGACTAGCATCATCTGATGTTCAGTTTTGCTCCAGGAAAGCGATGTGCACTTCGGGATGACTCCTGGGGAACTTTCAATTCTTTGGCTGACATTTTCAGCTATGATCAAGCAATTTCTTTATGTCAAGTCTTCCTCGGTCTGTCCTACGTTGTCTTTGCCTATTCTGGAAGAAGGCACGGCACGTCTCGTGTGTGAGTTAGCCCTTCCTCTGCTTCAGTAACGCCATGTGTCTAGGTCGTGGACCACTCAGGGCATGCCATTTCTCTCCGTTGTGCGGCGACCATCCTGAACGTGCTGGCCGAAAAACAAAAAGTTTTCAATCAAGACAGTGCGTGTGTTTTTGCTTTGCTGTTTAACGCTGTGCACGTAAGTGAGTCCCTGGTCTGCGTCTTCAAGGACGACCACCGCAGAACACGTTGTGATACGCATAGCTCTGTGAGATGTCTCGACGCTAAAGTAACTTTTTTTAATGCACTGGAGTCCCCAGAAGCATGCAAACACGCTCTCCGGGGGACCAGATTCTGTGATTTGATGGTGCTCTTAAGCGTAAGAAAGCAATCCGAGTAGGCGACTGAATGACTTGAGTATGCCTTGCACCAGTCCAGATTCCACTTTGAAAGTCAGAGCAGTAAGGAAGGAGCAAAACTCCGTTTGTAGAGAAGCGATTCCATTCAGAAGTGAGCGGGACGTTCCATTGCTGGATTTGTGGAATCTGCGCAGTAATTTGGGGAAAAAAGTATGGCTGCGTGCAAGGGCTATTTCAGTTCCTTTATATTTCGAAGTGCGTAATGCACATTTCCTGTGCATTACGCACTTCGATAGCCTTCATGAAAAACAATGGTACACGGTTATGCTTTCCCGCTGGAAAATGGCGCGACACCAAAGCGCATGCTCATTTATCGCCACTGCAGAGCTGGGTGTAGACGTAACCCAGCGGGCAATATTTTATACCATTAGGCATATCTAGCGCAACTGCAGATTCTTAGTCGACAAACAATCAAGTTCCTTGACTGAAAGAATGTGCCCGGCAGTCATTCTGGGGGGCCGTTCCGCAAACCCGCCATCCAAACTATAGAGTGATTGGGATTTCTCGGTCCCAATGATTCCGCACAAAATCTCTTTCTCCTGGGCTCTGACATTGACGACTTGCGTTGCTGGAGAGTGGCTATGCAAGATTCCGCTTGTTTTGTTTGAAAGCTCAATTCAGTACAAATTTACGAAGGCACAAAATGAGTTTTTGGGTTTTCGAAAGCACGTATCGATCTTTTCTAGTATAGATACTCTTAAATAATAGGATCGTTGTGCTGCACGTGGTCGAATCCATGACGTTACACGTCGCGGATAACTACACGTAATTAGGCCGTGAGTCAGCACACCCAGTTTTGCCGATACCAGTTTGTCGGTAATGTATTTGAGTGGCATTTATTGAAGCGAATGATGCTAAGCGGGCGCCACGTGCATTTTTGCGGCCGCTCACCATCAAACAGGGCGTGAGGTTTCTTGCCTTTTACTAAACTCACCTTTTCCGCACTTAAAAAAGAATTTTAGATTAAATACGGAAAAATGCAAGAATCACGAGAAAAATATTGCAGCTCTTCACGACTATGCCACCAAATCTTCATTCTGGGCTAGATGACATGCAGCTCAAGACGTTTCGAGAGCCCTAACTCTATTTTTGCTTGTATTATGCTCCTTGTATCACAGAATGTGCTGGCTGTGCTTTCCTCAACCAATGGATGTCAAGAGTAGAACGAGCACTGGTGCTTGCGCTTGAAAGTGGAGTTGATATTTTGAGCTGAGATTACAGCTCCTTTTTAGTCTGGGTCCCTTTCTTTCCCTTGCTATTCGCAAACAATCATGTGAGTGTGACGTGTATGCATCGAGTTTTGATTCGCTGGAGAAACTTTCAACACGTGAGAAACGTTTGCATGTCACTCAAGAGGAATGAAGAGCTTCGAGGTATAATTTCGTTCCACGAGCTCTGTTTATCGAACAGCAAATCATGGTGAACGTCTGCATCAGGCCTTCTGTTTGTTGAAGATTGTGAGAACAACAGCAATAACTCAGCATTGCGGAATACAAGTGCTGCAACTTTTCCTGATTCAGGCTCGTCCCAAATGATTATGTGCAGCGCTTGACGCAGTAGTCAATAACACAATGCAACCTTAGGCGCGGCCACCACACAGCGACGAAGCCTCTAGCCGGAGAGTGCAAGGCAACATCCTCACAACGGTGCTCTAAATAAGTATTCCTCTGCATTCTGTCAGCGCTGCTATAAAACGATGTAGCTTGTGCTGTGAGGCGAAGCGTGTGTTCGGCACACAGACATGTTTTGGAGCACGATTCGTTGAAGACGCTCGCCTCTCCTCACACAGAATAGAATCATCCTTTGTCCCACGAAACCCTTGTCTTTGTGGGTTGGCGACTGGTCTCATGGACAGATGATTCCAGGGCGTGCAGCTTTGTTAATGAGCGAATCACCTCAAATTCACCTGCGGTAAGAAAGGTGGCCGAAAAATGCTGCGACATACTGGAAGGCGTAACAGCGTAATTGCGATGGCGGACTGATTGCCACGCTATGCTTGACTCACCTACTGCAGATTGTGCGAATTATGCATGCAAAGGCCTCGTCAAATAGTTAGCAGCGCTTAGGTATGTTCGTTTATACACTCTTATTTACCAGGGAGTCTAGTTTGCACGCAGGCCGCTGTTGGTTGGGAACATCATTTACGTTGCTGCGTCAGTCAGCGTGAACAATGACGTCTTTTGTATTGTGAGCTACGACAGTGTGCCTCGAGGCCACGCGTTCCGTCTGGGGCATCAGGACCAACAATCGAATGTAGCGGTCAGCATCTGCTCGAGCTCCACTCAAGGTGTATAGCTTCATCTGCATAAGAGGGCGTTTCGCAGTGGTACGACACACACTCTCAGCGAATCTGCAGTATACCCCTGCTCGCCATTTATTGCACTTGACGGACTATCCATTGCGCGAATCTTGGCAGCTGGAACATACGAACAAATGGCCCTGGTCGTTGCAAAGCATGAATGCCGTAGATCGCTACAAGGTGGTGCTCGGAAGGCATTCTCGTTCTTTTTCCTCCCTTGCTCTGGAGGCGGTACGTTAAAACAAGTTACCGTCCGTTTCGGGAGTTAAATGCGCCATGTGGCTTGCTGGCTTTGCGGGCAGCGCCTCCTTTGGTTTGGTGCTGAGGTTTGCGGGCTCCGTCTGGTGAAAAAACGGCTTTCTGGAATTTTTCCAATAAAACTTTTTGCAACGCTGTTTGTGCCATGGCTTCGTCGGTTGCAGCGGAACCTTTGAGACGAAATGAATTAGATAGGCGCTGCTTGATCTTGTGGGTGCCTTGGCGAACTGTAGTCCTGAAACTATGCTTGGAATTTGAAAGCGCTCCCAGGAGGCTCTTTGCATGCTGCCGGTAGCATTCGTAAAGGCGAGTGCCTCGCGCATATGCCAGTTGTTGTAGAGTGTGCTCATGTTTTAAGCTGCATCAGGTGAAGGAACACCGTGTTTGTGGCATATTGCCTTACTGCTACTAAAGGCTACACTTGCAATCTTGAGTGTTGTTCTTTACGTCTACACTTGCCGCCCATTTTTGCTGGTGACGTGCACGAGAAGCGAGCAGTGCGTTGCATCGCAGTGCTGGCTGGTGAAATGGCTCAAAGGTATACAGCGTAGCGCAGTCACGGCTGCATGATGCGTCAGACAACTTGAGCTTTCCAAACGTTTGCAGGGAGTGGGTGTTGGCTGACTCGAGGCACGACCAGGCTGAAGGATGCACACTGTGCTACACACAACATTACTGCTTTGTGAATCGGCTTATAGGAACATATTGTGGCATGGTAGGGCTCGCATCGTGTAGCAAGCGATTTGATAAGTGTCGATTTTTGCGATAGCCGCTTCACAGGCAGGCGGTATATGCTATTTGGAGAAGCGCATGTTTTTGGTCATTGGACGGCGAAATCTTCGCAGCGTTTGCTTTCATTGTTTGATGACCTAAATGGCACATGCCCAATACATATTCATCTGATGAGCCGTTGGGCGTTTGACCAATGATCATTGTTTTGCAAAAGTCGCTGAGGCGACAAAAGTACAGAGAAATGCTAGAAGCGCCATATGTGTTTGCAAAGCTTAGTGAAATCTTGCCGTGTTGTGCAGAAGAAGTCAATTCTTCAGATCATGGAATATCATGCCTGTCATTAGACAATAACCCCTAAGGTGTGCTGCATACTCTGAAGTAGAGAAGGAAGCGAAGCTCATGATACCGTGGGATGTGAACGTTGCACAGCCGACGATTGTAGGTGGTCCGGGTTTATGTTAGATCGTGTTTACATCGACTTGGTCTTGCGTGTGTGGCTATATTGAACTTCTGGATTCCGAACCCCAATTGCACGCAGACTTGGTATGACGTTGACTGTGCTATTTTGCTGCTCTGGTTCGCAGGACGATATGGTGCGGCATAAATGAAAGAGCAGTGTTTTTGCGCAGGTGTTTTATTGGCTAGGAACAGACGCTACCATTTCTTCTTGGCGTTGGTAAGTGCATGTGCTCCAGGCTGTGGACGGTAGTTGTGTTTTTGATGGTGGATGTGCATCACAGGGAGCGGTATGGCAAGATATTGATTGTATTATGTCCCACAATCCTGTACCTCCAGGCCGCGGTTGCCATCTTGGGTGTTACCACTAGCATGAAAACGCAGCAGCTAACCTCGGTACAAGCGTTGCACAAGGCGCGTAGCTTGTTGGACGCCTCACCTGCTGGAAATATTGTTTCGCATTGCTACGACGCATGCTTGCAGTGCATCGAAGTCGGTATTTCCAGTTGTGGCAGGGACTGACTGTCTTGGCGCTCTTCGTTGTTTCGTAACCATCGTTGCTTGTTTTTTCCCATTACGTTTACATATAGACAGTACGCACAAGCAGCTGTTGCCCAGTTGCTAGAATTCCGAAATTATCGGAAGCTCTCGCAGCTGTTTATTGCTCGAATAACAAAGAAAATTTATGTCTGCTGTTTACACAACGTCAAGCACTATTCATATCGTGTCGTTATCAGCTGCTGTGCTGTTTGTGGAATATTGGGATTTTATCTTGTCATTCACGTTGCATGCTCCGCCTTTGCACTATTGGAGTGTGATTCTTCGCTGCGCTTCTAAAAGTGCAGTAGACAAATTTTGTTGTTTCTCTGTAGTCTTCGTAATGGAGAAATCCCATGTGGCTTTCTTCAATCTGTTGTTATCAATGGGTTCACACTGTGACGGAAAACCAGATACACATGTACAATATGGCGGACAGAATCTCGCCAATATCACTTTGATGAAAACATATTCCACAGAAAGTAACTATAATTCGTACAACTCCACCGGGCGGGGCAATGTGAATGCTTTTTGAGCATGCATGCTACCTAGTTGCAGTAGTGTGACAGAGTATCGATGCTGTATTTCACAGTTCCCTACTTTTACAGTTTCCCGCTTTGAAGTAGTTGCTGTACCATTTGTGGCCGACAATGGACATGTGGAACAAGGAACTCACTTGAGGGCACATCAACTGAAAGCAAATGATTTTTGTGGGAATCCTTTTGTTGGGGTTTTCCTTATTAGACTTCAACGCAAATTGATTAGCATAATCAACAACAGGAGCTCCTGACAAGCCATAAACTCTGCACGAGCAAATGCTCGGCAGATTGATTTTGTTTATGCGCAATATAACTGGTTCAAGCGTTCACGCCGTCTTAAGCGTCATACATGACCCAGTTGCTCCTGCTTGTACGTCGAAGCAGGCGAAATGAGCCGCTCATTGTTTTATTGTTTGGCAGCATCAGGTACATGCTCTGCTCTTGAAGCTGGTTCCGAAGTCTATAAGGCTCTAACAAAATGCAAAGCTCTCATTCCGTTCTGTTGGATCTTGGGTTCATGCGTTCTGGATTGCTTTTCGAAATGGTATGCGTGGCAATATATGTTTGTTGTGACTATTTCAGCATCAGTGTGAAGCGATTGACTCGGCAGGCCTTGCCGTTTCAAAGGAATGATGTTATGTGAATCACATGTGTCCTGAGGTGATTCATATTGTTATATATTGTTATACTGTTTCGACGCTCTTGAAGATTTTGGACGGATTATCGTGATGACGGAATATCTTGTTCCACTTTTCCGTTTCATGTTCCACATTTCGAGGTACTGCCTGCACTACAAAATTGCCATGCTGCATAGCTAGATCTTGGTGCATTCAATTTGGAGGCTTCGGGGGCCAATTACATACGATATTATTGAATTTGCCGGCGGGAGTCGTCAAGATGATCGCGCGATGACTTTTGGAGGATCGATGCGTGAATGCCGATGCTCACTTGAGACCTTACATAAGCGCGCTGTTTTTCCACATTAGTAACATTCATGTTGTCAGCACAACAAATGGCTGGTAGCTTCATGTACATGTGGCAGATCGAGAAAGTGATTCTCAATCTGCGTAGAGTGGCGCCCGTTGCTCTCGCATTGACTAGTCGCCAAAATGTTCGATTGATTGATATGCTGACACAGTCTAAATCCTTTGAAAATACATCAAAAACTTTGAGTGCCACACTTTATGATTATGCCCATAGTGACTTTTACGACTTCGAACCATACTGACAAACTCGCACATTTCAGCAGTGACGCTTTCAGATTAAACATGTATGAGTTGCACCACGCACCAGCCGCCTGGCTAGGCCTGAAACAATGCTCAAACGCGTTTACAAAACGTACCTGGAAAGTGTGCTACGGCGCCTTCTCCAAATTCAAACATCCTCTACGCTGCACGCGCTACAGATTGCACTCCATAGCGGCCTGCGTGGCGTCGTCCGAAGCCACCTCAATTGAGTAGGCGCGGAACCATGGATTTGAAGCTCTTGGCATTTTTCCGACTGTAATGCCTTTGCTGTGCAGTTGCAGGACATAGGTGGCATCCTTTCGAACTCGATTGTTTCGCTTCAATGTGTTGTGGCGCATGCAACTGGTGGGTGATGTGGGTTTGAGTGGAGCTATCGGCTTGCAAGTACCCAGGGATGTTGGAGAAGTGCGCAGAGTCTGCTATGCTGTGCCTCAATTTTCTGGCCAGTTGCAGACACCAGGCTGAATGCTCGGAATCTCACTGCGTGAAGAGGAGGGTGAGCATTGTTTCAGGCCTAGCCAGGCGGCTGGTGCGTGGTGCAACTCATACATGTTTAA
>NW_013654794.1:0-856 GCF_000499385.1 Eimeria necatrix | reverse complement strand
CTGGTCGTTGCGCGGCAAAGGTTAGTTACTTAAGCCGCTGGCGAGGACAGGCAACTTCTAGTTTGACAGCAGAGCAACGCGCAGACGGCTACTTGACAAAATCGCCGTTGCAGGGAGTGAGCGTCGATGGGTAGAGGTGTTGCGAATGTGCGTTTGTCAACTGCGTGAATTCGTGGTTTTGGTATATTCACGTCGAGCTGCCCCCAGCTAGTGCTTTTGCGTCATAATGTTCGTATAATTCTCTTGCGTTTTCCGGATTTGTCGCTTCATGTTGCCACTGCCTCACACGACATCAGCGCGAGTTGGACAGAGCCGATAGCTTAGAAAGCCCTTGCGAATTTGCATCAAAGGAGCGTTGTAGTGATGTGCTTGGAATGGTGTTGATGCAGGGGAGAAGAGGGCGCACGCGTGGATTGTGAGGATAATATTTAAGTTGGAGGTACGTTATGGTTCGCAGTGGTTTGCGGCTTTCTCGCGCACGTCTCGGAGGGATCTGGAGCTCGTTGCGAAGTTTCGTTTGCAGGCCGTACGTGTGGAGAATATTTCAATCCATCGAATGGCGCGTGTCACACTGAAGATTCACAGGCTGAGGCGTGCATGCCAAATGTCTTTTCGAGCACGGTGGGGGCGCTATTTCTAGGGCGAAATGAAAGCCTTGTCTAGGAACGGAGTTGAAGTGCATGGTCAGAGTGTGGTTAGCGTGCAGCTCGTGGGGGAGTTTTCTCCGCAGGATCTCGATGCGTCGGAGGGCATTGGGGACTGCGTCGAGGTGCCATTTTGTCCAGGTGAAAAACCGTTTTTTTTGCACGCATGTGTCCTTGTCAGGCTCGGAGACACGGTGCATTGTGTAACATTG
>NW_013654793.1:10805-31272 GCF_000499385.1 Eimeria necatrix | reverse complement strand
GGGGGGCCCCCCGGGGCCCCCCCTGCATGCTGGGCCCTGGGGGCCCCCCGGGGGGCCCCCGAGGCCCCCGGGCCCTCCTCCGCGGCGGGGCCCGCTGCAGCGGCGGGGGCCCCCGGGGGCCCCCCGGGGCCCCCCGGGCCGCCCAGGGGCCCCCCGGGGCCCCCGGAAGCCGCCAGGGGCCCCCCCGGGGCCCCCGGGGCCCCCGGGGCCCCCTGGGGGCCCCCCGGGGCCCCCGCTGCAGCGGGAGCGTCGAGCTGCTGCAGCAGCAGCAGCTTGGCGCGGGCCGCGAGGGCATCGGCGTCAGCCTTGAGCAAAGACAGGCGGGGAAGGTGGCAGCAGGAAGTTTGCTGCTGCGCCAAAAAGAGCCTGGAGTGTTCGTACACCCGAAGGGCCCCCAGGGGGTCGGGGGCCCCCAAGTGCTGCCGCAGCAAATGGGGAAGAGTGGCGAGGGTTTGGAGCTGCTGAATGAGCTGCCTAAATGCGACTAAGTCCTCAATTGCTGCAGCCCGCTGCTGCAGCGTGGCGAGGACTTTGCTGCTGCTGCACTCGACGCGGGCCACTTTTGCTGCTAGCTGCTGCAGCAGCAACTCGAGGGCCCCCAGGGCCCCCCGCACGCGCCCCACAGCTTCTGTGGCACTCAAAAACTTGGAGTAGTTTTCGTAAACTAAAGTTTGCATTTCTCGCTCGAGAGTTTTGCTGCTGCTCTCCAGCTCCTGCTGCAGCCGCAGCAGCTGCTGCAGCGAGCACTGCTGCAGCGCAGCAGCAAAAAAGGCCTGCATGTTGAACTCCGCAGACCCCAGGTCCAGCGCTGCTGCTTCCAGCTGCTCCCCCCTTGCTGCTGCTGCTGCTGCTGCTGCTGCTGCCACGCTGCTCGCCACGCTCCCGGGGGCCCCCGCCCCGCACCCCCCGCCAGCAGCAGCAGCAGCAGCAGCAGACTGCTGCAGGTACGGGATCTCCTGCAGCAGCTGCAGCGCCGTCTTCACTGCGCTCCCCGCGCCCGCTGCTGCTGCTGCTGCTGCTGCGCCAAGCCGCTGCTGCTGCGGCTCCCTCTCGGCGCCCTTCTTCGCGCCCTCAGCCGACGCCGCTCCCCCGGCGCCTCCTGCTGCTGCTGCGCCCGCTGCTGCTGCTGCTGCTGCTGCTGCTGCTGCTCCCGCCCGGTCCTCAGCAGCAGACTCCGCCACTTCCGACTCCTCCAATTCGTAATACAGATGCAGCATTTGCTCTACGCGGCTGCGGGGGCGGCCCGCCGCGGAAGCTGCTGCTGCTGGGGAGGCCCCTGGCGCCGCGGACTCCGCCGGGGGGCCGTTGGGGGCCCCCCGAGCTGCGCCGGAGGCCATGGTGAGGCCTTTTGAAGAAGTTTTGATGAATTAAATGGCATTTAGTTCTTTAAACTTGAAAAGGAGAAGAGCTGGAGGGCTTCAGCGGCGCCAGAGCTGCGGCGACTCACCCCCCGTGGCCTGGAGTGGCGAGCCGCCTGCCCGCTGCAGCGCAGCAGCGACTTTGCTGCGGCTTATAAATGGATTTTAAACTCCACTTTAATGCATTTAAGCTTTTAAATGCATTTAATTGGGGAGCTGTGCATGCGCGGCGCACCAAAGCCGAAGTTTCCCTCTCGGCGCATTCAGCTCCTCCCTGAATAGTCGGTGGCAGCCCCAGTCCGCGATCCCAGCGCCTTGCCCGCTTAAAACTGCAAATTGTTTATTTTTTTGGATATTTTTGACTAAATTTGCTCAAAATTTTGGCCAAATTCGCCCAAAGATTCTCTCTTAGGGGGTAATCGGAGTTGCTGCACGCGGGGAACTCGCTGCGCTGCCGAGCACTCGCGCAGGGTCTCACCCCACAGCAGCAGCGCCGAACGGAAAGCAGAATTCCAATTTCTGATTTTAAATATTTTAAATTCAAACTTTTTATTTGCTGTCTTTGCAGTTGGAAGGAACGTCAAGCCGCGCTTACCTGCAGTTCCACTCCTCGGATTCGCCGCAGCTCGTCTCGCAAGAGGCGATCTGCACAGCCGCGATGCAGCTTTCTTTCCACTTAGCAGCATTTAAATTGCAATTAATCTCAAATATTATTATTTATAACGTTGATCTTGAGGAATTTAATTGCTGTTTCCACTTGTTTATTCACCAGACACCGCAGGAGCTCTTCAGTTCAAGTTTTTGCTGCTGCACCCGCAGCTCCGTTTTCAGCTCTTGCTGCAGCAGCAGCAGCAGCAGCAGCAACGCGGCATTGAATTCAGCAAAACGACGCAGTCCAAAGGGAAGAGATAGGTCTAATTGTTTTAGAAATTCAAAAGCTCATAAATAAATAAAAGTATCTGCTTTGGATTCCGATTCATCACACAGCCTTGGGCGAAACTTTGTCCAAAATTCAAAATCAATCGCACAGCAGCTTCAGCTGTTCTTGCTGCTGCGGAGTCCCTTTTGCTGCTGCAGCAAAAGGAAAGGAGAAACAAGAAAGTTAGGAAGCAAATGGAAATAAATAAATAAATGCCAAAAAGACTTCAAGTGGTGAAGAGCTTGCTGCAGCGCTTTTCGTTTGCCCAGACGCTGCTGGAAGTGTCTTTACACTGGAGATTAAAAAGGGATTTTATTCATTTATTCCAATTTAAAGAAGCAATTTACTTCTTTAAATTAAAGTAAATGAAGCACTTAACTTGTTTTTGGGTCTTTGCATCTGGCGAGCTTAAAAGAAGTGCAGCCGAAATGGTTGCATGCAGAACGAATCCAATTTGCATGCATGGGAGACTCAAACCCTAAACCCTAAACCCTAAACCCTACCCTTTGTCTCAAAGGGAAAGAGTTCAGTTTGCATGCGTGAGAGCCTAAAACCCTAAACCCTAAACCCTGAACACTAAACTTTGGCCGAAACACAAAAAATTCAAGTTGCATGCAAGAGAGCCTACAGCCCTGAAACATACACCCTAAACCCTAAACCCTAAACCCTAAACCCTAAACACTAAACCCTCAAGTTTGGGCGAAGCAGACCGAATTCAACTTGCATGCATCAGAGCCTTCCCCTGTGTCTGTCTTATGAGGGCATCAGAATGGAAACTAAACAGTTTAAAACTCTTTAAAGATTTACTTTAAATAATAAAACACTTTTAATTAATTTATTTTAAATAATAAAACACTTTTAATTATTTATTTTGACTTATTTGGCCTCGGGAAACTTTGCTGTTCAAATTTGAAGTTATATTTCCCGCTGCAGCAGACGGCGGAAAGCAGCTTCCTGCAGGCGGGCCAATGCATGCAGGAAGTCTAAAAGATTCTTTTTCAAATAAATTCCTTTTAATTAATATTAATTATTTATTTATAATAATTAATTATTAATTAAAATGAATTTATTATTTATTCAAAAGTCCATTTTGACAAAAGAGCTACACAGCCACTCACCGTGGCTGTTTAGTCTAGGGGTATGATTCTCGCTTCGGGTGCGAGAGGTCCCGGGTTCGAATCCCGGAACAGCCCGTCTTGCGTTTTTTGTTTCATTTTTGAGCCACTTTTGAACCACTGGGACTATTTTTGCAGCTTTTTACTATTTTAGAGGATTTAAAGTAGAAAAATGCAGAAAATTGGCTGCAATTCCCGCAGAAAATGGCAGAATTTGAGCCGCCGCCGGGCCTCTAGTGCAGCATCCACTGGACCACTGGCGGAATACGGGGCCACGCCGCCGCTTTTTTGCGGGAATTTCGTCGCTGAATTATTTAAAACATTTTCTGTTTTGAAATTATTAGAAGGAAATGCGAAATTCGAATTTAAAAGGCGTGCAGCGACAGCAGAAGGCAGAGAAGGCAGCAGCGAGGAAGCAGTGATCGCCGCCGACTGGGGCTGCCGGGGCTGGTGGGGATTTCCAATTAAGACAACAGGATTTCGAAAAGTTTGCGTTTTAAAAAGTCTTTTGCCTTTTTGCATTTAATTTTTTACTCGAATTCCACTTGCGGCTGGAGGTAGGCTTGCCTCGCGGTGGATGTACACCGGAGGGCGCTCGCGCTGCAGCAGCAGGAGTGGTTGGAAGTCACCTGCGTAGATCTCCAGAACTAAGAAACCTCGCGTCCCAGCTGAAGGCCAGCAGATTTAATTTATTCTTTTTGTTTTTTTTGACTCATAAGGAGAGCTTTCACGCCTCGTTTGCTGCCCCCGTCGCAGCCAAACGCAGCAGAACCCGCTGTGCAAGTTTTCAGATTCCCGCAGATTTCGCCACCATGGCCGTTGCTGAGGGCGACAGCAGCGCAGCAGGCGGGCAGAGCCCCACAGTGGCGCTGCGTCCGGCCTCTTCGCGGGCGGAGAGCAGCAGCAGCAGCAGCAGCAGCAGCAGCAGCAGCGGGGCGGGGAAGCCGACGCAGCAGCAGCGCGTGTGCCAGCTGCTGCTCGAGCGCCACGGCAGCCGCGTCGTGCAGCTGCTGCTGCACAGCCAAGAAGGCAAAAAGCTGCTAAGGGCCTTTTTGGCTTTTGCCCTTCGCCCTGCAGAACAAGGCGGGGGCAACTTCTTGCTGCGGCTGGCGGAGAAGGAGCCCCTGCTGCTGATGCCCGTGCTGCTGCGCAAGTCCAGTGAGCCAGCAGCAGCAGCAGCAGCAGCAGCAGCAGCAGCAGCAGCAGCACCAGCACCAGCAGCAGCAGCAGCCGCAGCAGCAGCAGCAGCAGTCCGGGTGTACGTACACCGGGCGTGCTGCAGCAGCAGGCGAGGGCGCTCAGATGACGCTGCATTTATATTTATTTATATTTATTTATATTTATTTATATTTATTTATATTTATTTGTATTTATTTTTGCGACGGATTTGAACAAATGCTGCATTTCTTTTGATAAATCTTTGCATGCAAAGAACTGCAATTAATCTTTTGCTGCTGCTCTTCGCAGGCAACCCCGAAGTGGCCAAAGGCCTCGCAGCTTGCTTCCTCAAGGGCCTCTCTTTTGCTGCTGCTGCTGAAGTGCTGCCAGTTGCTGCAGCATTTGCTGAAGCTGTTTTGGAAATGGTCAAAGAGGAAACAGAAGCAGCAGCAAAAGAGGCCCCTCACGCTGCTGCTGCTGCTGCTGCTGCTGCTGCTGATCCTGCTGCTGCTGCTGCTAGCGATAAGCGCGCCGACGGCGAGGGCCAGGACGAGGTGGGCGCTGCTGCTGCGCTGCTGCTGCTGCGCTGCTGCTGTGCTGCTGCTGCGCTGCTGCTGCTGCGCTGCTGCTGTGCTGCTGCTGCGCTGCTGCTGTGCTGCTGCTGCGCTGCTGCTGCAGTTTCTTTTGTTTTATTTATTTCTGCATTAAATCTATTCAAGACTTCTTTGAATAAATTAAATCCCAATTATCAATTTCATTTAATTCAACTTAAGAAATGCTTATTAATTCTTCATTTAATTTCTTAATTTGATTTATCTGCTGCTTCTATGCAGTTCTTCAAATCTTTTTTATTTTTAAAATCCTTTTTATTTTTAAATCTTTTTTTTAATCATTTTTATTCTTTAAATCTCTCTTTTAATTTATTTCAAAGTTTTAAATTAAGTGGCCTTTGGCCTTTTGCTTTTAAAATGGCATTTAGAAGCTTCAAGAAAAGCGCTGAAGCAGCAGCACAGCTGCGTCGTGCTGCAGCAGCAGCAGCAGCTGCAGCAGCAGCAGCAGCAGCAGCAGACTACGCAGAAGCAGCAAAAGTGTGGGTGTGTAGTGCATAAACCATTATCAATATTTGCCTTTTTAGGCTTTTGAGTTTTATTTGAAATTTATTTTTTAATTTGCTGCTCAGAGTTTGCTGAGGCGGCCTTCGCGGGTGCAGGAGCTGATACGGGAGCAGCAGCGCCGCTGCAAGCAGCAGCAGCAGCAGCAGCAGCAGGAGCAGCAGCAGCAGCTGCTGCGCCACCGCAGCAGCACGGCCGACTTGGCAGCAGCTGCGCAGGGCCCCAGAGCCCTTCACGAGAAGCTCATAATCGAGGCCATCATATTTGCTGCCAGCGAAAACGCAACAGCAGCAACAGCAACAACAGCAGCAGCAGCAGCAGCAGCAGCAGCAGCAGCAGCAGAGGCGCAGAAACTCTGCGAACAGCTCGTTGAATTCGCCCCAGCAGTTCTCACTCGAGTTATTCAAATTGAAGTCTCCAGGACTCAAGCAGAACAAGCAGCAGGGGCGCAGGCTGCGCAGTCTACGGGGGAAGACAGCCAGCACAGCAGCAGCAGCAGCAGCAGCAGCAGCAGCAGCAGCAGCAGCAGCAGCGGCAGCGGCAGCAGCGGCGGCGCCAACAACAACTGAGGCAGCAGCAGCAACAAGAGCAGCAACAGGAGAAGAGTCTGCGACAGAAGGAGCAGCAGAAGCAGCAGCAGGGCAGCAGCAGGGAGTGGGGCTGGAGAAGGCTGGGGAGCAGCTGCGCGTGCACAGTATTGTTTGTCTTGCTGCAGCAGCAGCTGCAGCAGCAGCTGCAGCCAGACCTTTGTTTTGTTTATTTTGAGTTTTTTATTGATAAATAAATAAAAAAGAATAAATCCATCTGAGATTCTCAAGAGCTTGCTGCTGCTGCTGCTGCTTCGCCACTTCGGGCCTCCCGCTGCTCCCAGGGAAGTGGATCTTATTTGCATTTCCCGTTTTCGTTTCTTCAGCAGCTGCAGCAGCAGCAGCAGCAGCAGCAGCAGCAGCAGTTTTAAGACCCCCGAATTGTTGCAAATGCAAAAAAAGAATTCCAAAGAGGTTTTTGCTCTTCAAATGCCACGGGAAATGCGCCAAGTGCTGCTCGGATCTGCTGCAGTCGAGAAGACAGAGGGGGAAAGCTGCTTCTTTTTAGGTGATCAGCAACTTTCTTTTCCTCTTTTTCTTTTTCTTGCTGCTGCTGCGTTTTGCTGCTTCACTTGGAGTGAGCTGCAGCGCTGCAGCTGCAAAAACTTCAAACGGAAAGCAAATTCAACAAATTTGAACGAAGGCGAAACGGGGGGTTCTGCTCGATCTTGAATTCAAGTTCGAGAGTGCACAAACTCAGTTATTATATTTATTTAAAAACAGTTTTTAAATAAATATAATAACTTCTATAGAGCCACTGGAAAGCAGTGAAGTCTAGCTGAACGTGCATGCAGAATATTCAAGAAAAGATGAATTGCCAAGACACATTTAGTGAGATGAAGCGCAGCAGCATTAATTTATGCAACGAAATAAACTTGAAGAGTCCTCTTTACATTTATTTTGTTGTTTTGCATCTTTTTCAATTGAAAGTCTGGCTTGGCTGCCCCGGACTTAGCACAAGAATGAGTTCAAGAACAAATTCTGGCTGCTTTGCCTTCGTTTCTGCGGCCCTCGCTGAGCAAAAGATCAAATTCAAAAGCAAATTCAAAAGTGTTTTCAATTCTGAAGTCTTTTTAGAGATTTCTGCTGCTGCAGCGGCACTCGCCTGCAGCAAAAGCTGAACGAGCGTTGCTGCAAGTTCTCCGAGCTGATCTCTTGAACTGGAAGATCTTTTGTTCCATTTAAAGGCCAAAAAGGCCCAATGGCTTTTATATTTGCTGCCTTTCTTCAACAGAGGCACTGTTCTGCTGCTGCTGCTTCAGCAGCAGCTGCAAGAACTTCCATCAGCAGCAATTACTGCTTCAGCAGCAGCTGCAAGAACTTCCATTAGCAGCACTTGCTGCTTCAGCAGCAGCTGCAAGATCTTCCATCAGCAGCAATTATTTTCGAAGTCAGGAGGCCCCTGCGGGTTTCTCTCAACGAGTTGGGTCTATTTAGCAGCAGCAGGACTTCGTGGGATTCTGTGAAACTCCGAAGTTCGAATTTGTCTTTCGTGTCGCCTACAGAGCTTTCGGAGTGCTTCGAGGGAGTTTACTGGCCTTAAACTTGCAAATATATTTCCAGAAAATGCAAATATTTATAAACAGCACTGAAATAGAGGCTCTAGCCAGGGCTGGAGAGGTGGGAAGCTCCTCTTTCCACTTTTTCTATGGGGCCCCCTGCTGCAGTTTTGGCAGCCAAGAAGTGCTAAGGAGCTTTTAAGGGCTTTATTTGTGAAAGCTGCAGCCAGGAAATAATGAATTAATTCAGAAGAAGGGCCTGAGTGGAAAGAATTGAATAATTGGTGCAGCTGCGCCTGCCCGCAGGAGCTCGCGCGAATAGCTGGCGACTGCTGCCCCTCGTTTTGCTTCTTTTTGCATGCAGAACACTTCAAAAAAACAAACACTAACTGGCCTTCGCGTCTCGGCCTGTTTTCCAGGATAATTCGCGAAGTTCTGCTGCAGCAGTTTTGCTTCCGCCGGCAGATGCAAGCCGCGAGAAGCACAAGTGCTGCTGCGCGCAGCGCAGTGTCTTTCCCGTATCTCGCGGCTATTGATTAGGCTTTTCGAATTCGCCACAAACTTGGAAAGCCAAGCCTTTCGTTTGTGCGGGCTCCGCAGCGCGTTTGGCAGAGCCAGTGGATCTGCAGTGCAACTTGCCTGCCGCCTGTCAGATTAAGCCCGCAAAAGGGTTTATCTCTTTCCCTTTCTTCAGCAAAGCAGAAATGGAATTGTTGCGGGGAAAAACTCCGAAGAAAAGGAGCAAAAAAGGGGCGCCAAGCGCAGTGTCGACGGGCGCAGGCGGCTTTCCACATCGGGAGTGTGCGGCGCCGGCTGTTCTGTGCTTCCCCGAGGCACCACTTTTCCTGACCTTCTGCGAAGGAAAATAAATTCCTTCTGAATAAAGTGGGGCTTTTCGGGGCTTCCCTGGAGGCTTCTGTTTGCGGAATCCGCGAAAGCTGTGCACGCGACCGCGCGGCTGTCGCCAGCGGCCCACGGGGAGCAAAGATGGGAAGCCTCGACCATCTCTTGCATGCTGGTGACTGGCGATCAAGTTTTCTTTTGAATTGCTTCGATTTAATCCGCGAATTCTGTTCTTGGCGGCGCCGCGGAGGGCTGGACTGCCGCGGATTTCAGCTGCTGCAGCTTACCACGGAAAGCTGAACAAGCCCGCCGCGGCTGCGTTTCGGGCCCCCTGCGTTCGACTGGCCGGTTTCCGAGTTTGTTTGGCATTTATTTCTCCAACGCAAATGCCAAAAGAGGCGAATTAAAGCCGCTGATCCCGCAGGTTGCATGTTGAATATGCTGGCTGCGCGCAGGAGCCCAGCCTTGCTGCGCGGTTGCTGCCAAGCCGCCCGGATGCTGCAGCTCTCCGCAGCCCCCTGCTGGCTTTCCGATGTTGGAGACTGAAGATCTCTTCAAAAAGAAATGGACTTCTTCAAAAGGGGGCCCCCGGGGGCCCCCAGCAGCGCCGGCGGCCGCTCCGCTTCCGCCGGCGCCTTCCGCCCGCCCCGCCCGCTGCTGCGCAGCTCCAGCTCTCCCCTGGAGGGCTTTGAGTCTCTGCAGCAGCAGGCGAGCGTTTGCTGCGCTGATCAAGCAGCAGCAGCAGCAGCAGCAGCAGCAGCAGCGGCAGCAACGCCCCTCTTCTACTCCCTCGAGGCCTCTCCCGCCGCTAGCTGGGAAGCTCAGCCTGCTGCTGCTGCTGCTGCTGCAGCACGTTTGTCTTCGCCTCTAGACAGCTACATTCTGCACCCGGTGGCCTCCAGCCCTGCGGAGTTCAGTTCGGAGAGGCCCCGCAGCAGCTCCCCTGCTGCTGCTGCTGCTGCTGCTGCTGCTGCTGCTGATGATGCAGCAACGGCGAGGGGCCAGTCAGCGCCTGAGACCTGCTGCGCCACCGATGCTTCCAGCAGCAAACTACAAGTCGCTGCCCCCTTCAGCGACATCCAACAGCAGCAGAAGCAGCAGCAGAAGCAGCAACAGCAGCAGCAGCAGCAGCAGCAGCAAGGTGGCCCTGTGCTTGTCCGCTGCACTTCAGGGCCCATTAGCCACTCAAGAAGCCCCTCAACAGAGCATTTGTCTCTTTCCCGCGAAGCAGCAGCAACTGCAGCAGACGCAGCAGCAACTGCAGCAGCTGCTGCAGCAGCAGCTGGTGCTGCAGCAGGTGCTGCTTCGGGCTACGCCCACCAAGAAGCAGCGCAGCAGCTGGGCTTTTGGGGGCCTAAACAGGACTTATCCGCAGCTATTCATGCCCATCATTCGCTGCAGCAGCAGCAGCAGCAGCAGCAGCTGCAGCAGCAGCAGCAGCAGCAGCAAGAGGCATCCCCTTCCTCTCTAGCCTGTCGCATGCGGCTTGAAGCCAGCCGGCCGCCTCGGGCCTTTCAGCGGGCCGCTTGGGCCTCCTTGTCTCGCTCAGAGTCAGCTGAAGAAGGTTTTGCTGCTGCTGCTGCTGCTGCTGCTGCTGCTGGGGGCGGCAGCAGCAGCAGCAGCAGAAGCAACAGCAACTCCCCTCGCAGCGTCCGCGCGGCTCACCTGTCGCTGCCCACAATGCCCCCCGTGCCCCCCCCAG
The DNA here is from genome assembly GCF_000499385.1 of Eimeria necatrix. Lineage (NCBI taxonomy): Eukaryota > Apicomplexa > Conoidasida > Eucoccidiorida > Eimeriidae > Eimeria > Eimeria necatrix. The sequence continues at coordinate 20,979 of NW_013654793.1, read as the reverse complement.
AGGGGCCCCCCGGGGGGCCCCCCGGGGGGCCCCCCGGGGGCCCCCCAGGGGCCCCCTTGGGGCCCCGAGTGACCTCAAGAGTGGGTCTAAAGTGCCGGCAGCAGCTAAGCAGTTTGCTGCGCTCTGTGTCTTCCCCAGCTTTGGCCTTCAGTGGGCCTTCTCAGGCGGAGAAGGGCTGGCGAGGGGGGGGTGGTTCTGTGGCTTTTGCGGGCAAAGAAGCAGCAGCAGCAGCAGCAGCAGCAGCAGCAGCAGCAGCAGCAGCAGCAGGGGGGGGAGAGGGGGCAGTGGGGAGCCGCCGTGCCGCTGCGGCAGACTTCTCCGGCGCAGCCGCTGCAGCACCTGCTGCGGACGCCGCTGCAGCTGCTGCTGCTGCTGCTGCTGCTGCGGACGCTGGAGCAGCAAGCTTCAGCAGCAGCAGCAGCCGCAGCAGCAGCAGCGGGAGCTCGCTGCAGCAGGCGGGCGGTGGGCGCCGCCGGGCGTGGGGTGTACGTACAGCTGACACTTCTTCTTGGCATTCTTTTAATTCTTCTTCTCCAGTTTTTAACTTCAGCAGAATTTCAAGAAACTCTTTCCACCCGGGGGGCCCCCCGCAGCAGCAGCAGCAGCAGCAGCAGCAGCAAGGGGGGCCCCCCAGCTTCAGTTCGCTGCCGCTGAGCAGCAGCAGGCGCTGCTCCTCAGACGTCGACTCCGCAGCAGACACAGCAGCAGCAGCAACAGCAGCAGCAGCAGCGCCTGCTGCAGCTGCTGCTGCGCAGCAGCAAGACGGCTCCCGAAACGCAGAAGGGCCTGCTGCAGCAGCTGCTGCAGACGGCAGCAGCAGATCTCTTCCCGCTGCAGTTGACAAGGGCCCCAATGAGCTCTTCCGCAGGCCAGCAGCAGCAGCAGCAGCAGCAGCAGAAGCGGGGCCGGCAGCAGCAGCCTCGGGCGCCACCGCAGAAGCAGCAGCAGCAGCAGCAGCAGCAGCAGCAGCAGGGGGAGTTGAAATGGAAGGATTTGTGCAGGGAGTCCAGAGCTGCCTCTCCAGACTTATTAAAAACTTTCCTCCAGGTTATGAACTTCATAATGGATATGGGGCCCTTTCAGTACCCTCTTATTGGCTAGCTGAGGGCCCCTGGGGGCCCCCCCCGCTGCTGGGGGCCCCCGCAGCAAGCAGCAGCACCAGCGCGCCCGGCAGCTGGAGAGAGACTGCAGCAGCAGCACGCAGCAGCAGCAGCAGCAGCAGCAGCAGCAGCCAGCAAGCAGAGCCCGCCAGCAAGCCGGCAGGGCCAGATGCCGACGCTGCTGCTGCTGCTGCTGCTGCTGGTGCTGGGACGGCGGGGTCTGCTGCTGCGTCGTCTGTTGCTGCTGCGGGCTGCAGCAGGGAAGCAGCAGCAGCAGCAGCAGCAGCAGCAGCAGCAGCACGAAGACAGGAGTTGGGTCTGGATATTGTGTTTGCTTTAGATGCTGCGCCTTCGGAAACTTCTGCTGCTGCTGCTTCTTGCTTCTACTCTGTGGAAGCAGTTGTGGGCCGTGGGGCCCACGGCGCTGTCTTCCGGGCCAAGCGCTTCACCACCACGCAGCAGCAGCAGCAGCAGCAGCAGCAGCAGCAGCAGCAGCAGGAGTCGGCGTCAGGGTCTTCTGGCTGCGCCTCTGGCGCAGCAGCAGCAGCAGCTGCCGCCGCCGCAGCGCCGCCCCCCCTCCCCCCTGCCGCGGCCAACAGCAGCAGCAGCAGCAGCAGCAGCAGCAGCAGCAGCAGCAGCAGCAGCAGCAGCAGCGAGGAAGTGGAGGTGGAGGAGGACGAAGTGGCGCTGAAGATAATAGACCTGGACGGGGCGCTGCGGACGCAGTGTACAGACACCGCAGCGCGGCGCTGCTTGCTGCAGCAAATCCGCGCAGAAGCAAAACTGCTGCAGCAGCTGCAGCACGAAAACTTGCTGCAGTGCCACGAGGCCTTCCAGTGGCCTCCTTGCTTCTTCGTGATGGTCACTGAGTTCCTTCCGGGGGGTTCTTTGCGGCAGCTTTATAAGTCCGCGGGGCCCCTCCCGGAGACAGTCATTGCCGGAGTTCTCAAGTCCGCTGCTGCTGCTGCTGCTGCTGCTGCTGCTGCTGCTGCGAATGCTGCTGCGAATGATGCTGCTGCGGGATGCGCTGCAGCAGATGCGGCTGCTGGGCAGGGGAGGGGGGGTGCTGGGCTGATGCTGCTGCTGCGCCTGCAGCTGCTTACAGCCGACCTGCTGCTGCTGCTGCTGTGCTGCTGCTGCTGCTGCTGCTGCTGCTGCTGCTGCTGCTGAGTGGGCGCGTTGGCTGCTGGGGACTTGTTTTGGGGAGAAGTTTCGAGACTTGAGGGGACTGAAAGTCTGCTTGTGCTGCTGCTGCTGCTGCTGCTGCTGCTGCTGCAGAGATGTGGTGGCAGCTCTTGCGTATTTGCATTCTGCGGAATTCGACGAAGACGGAAACTGCAGCAAGCAGGTGTACATACACCGCGACGTGAAGGCCGCCAACATTTTGCTGACGGAGTCCGGCACTGCAAAGTTGATTGATTTTGGCATTTCCAAAGTCGGAGGTGATTTTATTTTTAATTTAATTCTTTTTTCTCTTTTTAAATCTCTTTCAGCGCTCAAAACCGCCAAATCCGCCGCCAAATTTTTTCTCTTTTTAAATCTCTTTCAGCGCTCAAAACCGCCAAATCCGCCGCCAATCTGCTGCTGCTGCAGCAGCAGCAGCAGCAGCAGCAGCTGCTGCTGCTGCTGCTGCTGCACTTGCAGACTTCGGTGAAACTGCGCTTTTCGAGTTTTGCTTTCTTTCAAAGTTACACTTATATATTTTATGTCCAAATGTAAATAAATAAAATGCCATTCAATTAATTGTTTTCATTTAAACTTTTAATTTGCAGCTTTTGTTTATTTCCTGAAATGCAGCAGCAGTTGGCGAAATTGAATTTTCAGAAATGCAAAAATAATTAAATTTCCACAAGTCCTTTTGGAGCTTCTTTTTTATCTTTTGTGCTTTTATGAGCTGCAAAAAATCCTCTTTTGAGCTGCAAAACATCCCCTTTCCTGCTGCTGCTGCTGCTGCTGCTGCTGCTGCTGCTGCTGCTGCTGCTGCTGCTGCTGCTGCTGCTTTTGCTGCTCCAGAATGGGACTCCGAGTTCGCGGGCACTCCGCAGTGGATGGCCCCGGAAGTGGCAGCTTTATTTTTTCGCCGAAGTTTCCGACAATTGGACTCCAAAGAAAAAAATGCCAAAGAGGAAATGGGGGCCCCCGGGGGCCCCCTAGGGGCCCCCGGGGGCCCCCTAGGGGCCCCCGGGGCCCCCGGGGGCCCCTATGGGCCCCCCGTGGACATTTGGTCTTTGGGCATTACTGCCTACGAACTCGCCATGGGCTGTTTGCCCTGGCCCAGCAAAATAAAACTGGAAAAGGTATTTTTAAAAGTTGAAATTTTTAAAAGTTGAAAAGAGTTTTGCTGCTTCTTCCGGTGTACGTACACCTCAGCGGGCCAACAGACTGTCCGGCCAGTGCCCTTCGAGCCCTCCTTTCAGTTTCCCCACTTGCGTCCCTTAATTCCTCTTTCCCCTGCTGCTGCTGCTGCTGCTGCTGCTGTTGCTGCTGCTGCTGCTGTTGCTGCTGCTGCTGCTGCTGCTGCTGCTGTTGTTGCTGCTGCTGCTGTTGTTGCTGCTGCTGCTGCTGCTGCTGCAGCTCATGCACATGATCGCCTACGGCCCGGCTCCGCGCATAAACTTGAACGAGGGATTTGAAAAGTCTTTTTGTTATTTTGTGGAAAAGTGTTTGCGAAAAAACGCCAAAGAGAGGTGGGTGTGGCGCGGCCGCGTTTTCAGGTGTCTGTACACCCCAGCGCTGCACACTGTTCGCGTGTTCTGATCCATTTGCTCTGTTTTGATTTTATTATTTTATTTTATTTTATTTTATTTTATTTTATTTTATTTTATTTTATTTTATTTTATTTTATTTTTTAAATTCAATTTAATAAGGTTTGAATTGGTTTTGTTTTTAGGGGAACTGCTGCTGAGCTGCTGAAGCACGACTTTCTGACGAGTGAGTTTCGCTTCCGGTGTCTGACCACTTCAAATTTTCAAATTTGAGTTTATTTTTGAATTAATTTTCGAATTTATTTTAAATTCTTTTTTATTTTTGAGTTTTATTTCCAATTTGCTTCCAAATTTGCCATTTTGGGATCTGTTTTGGCCGGAGGTTTTCTAATTTGAATTTCCCGCGTTTTCCCTCAAACCCTACTTCAGCGTTTTTGACGCACTTTTGGGACTTATAACTTCAAACTTTTCCCAAATAAACCATTTCTGAAAAGCTTTTCAAAAGCCCTTTAAAAGCCCTTCAAAAGTCCTTCAAAAGTCCTTCAAAAGTCCTTCAAAAGTGCTTTAAAAGTGCCTTAAAAGCTCCTCAAAAGTCCCTTTTTTGCTGCACTTAGCTTCTTTTGCATGCAAGTTTTTTGCTGCAGAGTTTGGCTCCAGCAAACGCCCCCAGTCGCATGCAGAGCTGCGGGAAGCTGTGGAGGCTTTTAACGGCAAGCGGCAGCGTGAGTTTTTTTTTATTTTTATTTTTATTTTTATTTTTATTTTTATTTCTTTTATTTCTTTTATTTCTTTTATTTCTTTTATTTCCTTTCCTTCTTTTTCTTTTTCTTTTCCGTTGGCTGCCTCTTCTTCTGCTGCTCCTTTTGCGCCTTTTGGGCTCGCGCCAGCAGTTTTCCTTCTGCAGCAGCGCTCCCGCTGCTGCTGCTGCTGCTGCTGCTGCTCAGTCTGCTGCTGCTGCTGCTGGTGCTCAGTCTGCTGCTGCTGCTGCTGGTGCTCAGTCTGCTGCTGCTGCTGCTGCTGCTCAGTCTTCTGCTGCTGCTGCTGCTGCTGCTCAGTCTGCTGCTGCTGGTGCACAGTCTGCTGCTGCTGCTGCTGGTGCTCAGTCTGCTGCTGCTGCTGGTGGTGCTCAGTCTGCTGCTGCTGCTGCTGATGCTGAGTCTGCTGCTGCTGCTGCTGCTGCTGAGTCTGCTGCTGCTGCTGCTGCTGCTGCTGCTCAGTCTGCTGCTGCTGCTGCTGCTGCTGCTGCTCAGTCTGCTGCTGCTGCTGCTGCTGCTGCTGCTCAGTCTGCTGCTGCTGTTGCTGCTGCTAAGTCTGCTGCTGCTGCTGCTGGTGCTCAGTCTGCTGCTGCTGCTGGTGCTCAGTCTGCTGCTGCTGCTGCTGCTGGTGCTCAGTCTGCTGCTGCTGCTGCTGCTGGTGCTCAGCCTGCTGCTGCTGCTGCTGCTGCTGCTCAGTCTGCTGCTGCTGCTGCTGCTGCTGGTGCTCAGTCTGCTGCTGCTGCTGCTGCTGCTGCTCAGTCTGCTGCTGCTGCTGCTGCTGCTGCTCAGTCTGCTGCTGCTGCTGCTGCTGCTGATGCTCAGTCTGCTGCTGCTGCTGCTGCTGCTGCTGGTGCTCAGTCTGCTGCTGCTGGTGCTCAGTCTGCTGCTGCTGCTGCTGCTGCTGAGTCTGCTGCTGCTGCTGCTGCTGCTGGTGCTCAGTCTGCTGCTGCTGCTGCTGCTGCTGCTCAGTCTGCTGCTGCTGCTGCTGCTGCTCAGTCTGCTGCTGCTGCTCAGTCTGCTGCTGCTGCTGGTGCTCAGTCTGCTGCTGCTGCTGCTGCTGCTGCTGCTCAGTCTGCTGCTGCTGCTGCTGGTGCTGCTGCTGCAGCCTCCGCTGCTGGTTCTCGGGCCCAAAGGCTGCACTTTAGGAGCCCCACGGCCGTTTGCTGCTGCTGCGCGTTGCTGCTGCTGTTCCTTTTGCTGCTGAGGGCCCTGCGCCCGCGCGGCGCTGCTGCTGCGCTGCTGCTGCTGCGTTGCTGCCTCTGCTGCTGCTGCAGCTGCGTTGCTGCTGCTGCTTGTTGTGTGTCTGCAGCCTCCGTGCTTTCGACAGTGGTGAAGTACTTCAACAGCTGGGGCAAAAGAGGGGCCAGCAGCAGCAGCAGCAGCAGCAGCAGCAGCAGCAGCAGCAGAGCCTCGCGGCGGCGGCTGCCAGCAGGCCGGCTGCAGCACTGGGGCTCTGGGGAGCCTGTGGGGGCCCCCCGGGGGGCCCCTTCAGGTCAGCAGCTTTTTAGTTTTTGTCTTTTGCTGCTGTTCGGTGCAGCAGCAGCAGCAGCAGCAGCAGCAGCTGCTGCTGCTGCTCTCCTTGCTGCTTTCCGGGGGCTGCTGCTGCTGCTGCTTCTGGCTTTTCTTGCTTCTCTGCTTTCGTGATGCTGCCGGAGACACGCTGAGTGTATTTGCAGCCTCGCTGCTGCTGCTGCTGCTGCTGCTGCTCAGTCTGCTGCTGCTACTGCCGATGCTGCTTAGTCTGCCGCTGCTACTGCTGCTGCTGCTCAGTCTGCTGCTGCTACTGCTCCTGCTCCTCAGTCTGCTGCTGCTGCTGCTGCTGCTGCTCAGTTTGCTGCCGCTGCTGCTGCTGCTGCTGCTCAGTCTGCTGCTGCTGCTGCTGCTGCTCAGTCAGCTGCTGCTGCTGCTGCTCAGTCTGCTGCTGCTGCTGCTGCTCAGTCTGCTACTGCTGCTGCTGCTCAGTCTGCTGCTGCTTCTGCTGCTGCTTAGTCTGCTGCTGCTTCTGCTGCTGCTCAGTCTGCTGCTGCTGCTACTCAGTCTGCTGCTGCTGCTGCTGTTGCTAGTCAGTTTGCTGCTTCTGCTGCTGCTCAGTCTGCTGCTGCTGCTGCTGATCAGTTTGCTGCTGCTGCTGCTACTCATCTAGTGCTGCTTCTGATAATGCTTAGTCTGCTGCTGCTTCTTCTGCTCAGTCTGTTGGTGCTGCTGCTGCTGCTGCTGCCCAGTCTGCTGCTGCTGCCCAGTCTGCTGCTGCTTTTGCTCAGTCTGCTGCTGCTGCTCTTCAGTCTGCTGCTGCTGCTCAGTCTGGTGCAACTGCTCAGTTTGCTGTTGCTGCTGCTGCTGCTGCCTAATCTGCTGCTGGTGCTCCGTCTGGTGCCTCTGCTGCTGCTGCTGCTGCTGCTGGTCAGTCTGCTGCTGCTGCTCCACAGTTTGCTCTTGCTTCTGGTGCTCAATCTGCTGCTGCTACCGCTGCTCACTCTGCTGCTGCTGCTGCTGCTCAGTCTGCTGTTGCTGCTACTATTAGTGCTGGTGCTGCTGCTGCTCAGTCTGCTGATGCTGCTGCTCAGTGTGTTGCTGCTAGTCAGTCTGCTGCTGCTGCTGCTACTCAGTCTGCTGCTGCTGTTCAGTCTGCTGTTGCTGCTGCTGCTGCTCGATCTGCTGCTGCTGCTGCCGCTCCGTCTGCTGCTGCTGCTGCTGCTGCTGCTGCTGCTGCTACGTTCACTGCAGCGGGCTGCTGCCGACTTGTCTGGACTTCTTTTTCTCCTCTGTTTCTGCGTTTTCTGTCTTGCCATTGTTAATTCAAATTGAATTAAAATTGATTTATAATTAAATAAAAAAGAAAATTAATTTTAATGCAAATGCCTCTTTAGTGGACTTGTGGGGCTTCCGCGGTGTGCACTTTGGGGTGTATGTACAGCTCGCGGCGGCAGCTTTCAGCACAAGTCCGCGGCCTCTTCCAGCAGTTCATTATTAGTTTGTGCAATTGAGAACACTTCCTCAGCCAGCAGCTCGATGTCGCAGCAGAACGAGCCCCTTGCTGCTGCTGCTGCTGCTGCAGCAGGTGCTGCAGCAGCTGCAGCAGCAGCTGCAGCACCTGCTGCAGACGCGCCCCAAGCCCTCCAGGCGGCGGCACACATGCACGCGCCCGCAGCCCCTGCGGACGCCCAGAAGGAGCAGCAGCAGCAGCAGCAGCGGCAGGACCAGCAGCAGCAGCAGCAGCAGCAGCAGCAGCAGCAGCAGCAGCAGCAGCAGCAGCCCCAAATTCATCAAGGATGGACTGTCTCGGCCCCGGGCAGTTCCGTAAGTTTCGAAGAGCTCGAATTTGCTGCTGTCGAAGCTGGCATTGCTGCGGCGGACAAATCAGCAGCAGAAGAAGGTCTCAGCAGAGCAGCAGCAGCAGCTGCTGCTGCTGCTCCCTCTGCTGCAGCAGCAGCAGCAGCAGCAGAAGCATCTGCAGACACCAAAGAGCAGGAGCCGGCGGAACCCCCCAGCCCGCCGAAGCCTTCCCGGTCCTTTTTCTCTTATTTGTTTTCTGCATTTCAAACAGCTAAATCTCCGCAGCAGGAAGATGTGTCTGCAGCAGCAGCAGCAGCAGCAGCAGCAGCAGACGGCGCTGGTGCTGCTGCTCCTTCCGCAGCAGCCGACGCTGTTGCTGCTGACGCTGCTGGTGCCGACGCTGGAGCCCCTCCCGCCGCAGCAGCTGCTGCTGCGACCGGTGCCGCAGCTCCTGCAGCAGCAGCAGCAGCAGCAGCAGCAACAGCAGCAGCAGCAGCTGCTGCTGCTGCTGCTGCTGCGAGCCCGCCTGGCTCCGTAGCAGCTTCAAGCCACCCCTCGCTCGCCCCGTCTGCCAGCGAGCTGAGCAGCGAGCGAAAGAAAAGGTCTGGAGTTCTGCAGGCCATGAGGTCCTCGCCTTCCTCGTCAGCAGCAGCAGCAGCAGCAGCAGCAGCAGCAGCAGCAGCAGCAGCAGCAGCAGCGGGGGGGGCGGAGCAGCCGCCGCTGTGGCGGCGGTTTCGCAAAACCCGCGAGCTGAGCCTCAGCAGAAAAATAAAAAATAAAGAAAGTCGAATGAGTTTGGCAAAAGGAGCTGACAGGTTTATGGGATTGCTGAAGCGGGTGGGGGTGGTGAGCGATGCTGCTGCTGCTGAAGCAGCAGCAGCAGCAGCAGCAGCAGCAGGGGCGGCCGCGGGCAGCAGCGGCAAAGGCAGGAGCAGCAGCTGCGGCAGCAGCAGAGCTGCCAGGGGCTCCCGCAGCAAAGCAGCAGCAGCAGCAGCAGCAGCAGCAGCAGAAGCTCGCAGCGAGGACTTCTCCCGGGGAATGAGGAGAAACAAATCGCTGGGGAATGGACTGACCAGTGGACCACTGGTCCACGCGGAGCCGGGAGGTCCGCTGCAGCAAGCAGCAGCAGCAGCAGCAGCAGCAGCAGCAGCAGCAGCAGCAGCAGACGCATGCAGCACTTCTTCGAAAGACTCCGCCGAGAAGGCAGCAGCAGAGCCCCTCCCAGCCCCAGCCCCTGGCGGTGAAGAAACACACGCAGCAGCAGCAGCAGCAGCAGCAGCAGCAGCAGCAGCAGCAGCAGCAGCAGCAGGGTACCCCGAGGGCTGGTTCCCCTCGCTGCAGAGTTTGGGGGGAAGTGCAGCAGCAGAGGAAGAAGGCACGGGAGTGCTGAGGTGTATGGACAGCTCGGCTGCAGCAACGGGCTCTGCTGCAGCGTCGCCGCGAGAAGCTCAGCAGCAGCAGCAGCAGCAGCAGCAGCAGCAGCCCGCAGCAGCAGCAGCAGCAGCAGACGGTGCGTCTGCAGACACGGTTGACTTCGCGTTCAAGGAGGAGGCAGCTAAGCAGCAGCAAAAAGAAAAAGACGCAGCAGCAGCAGCAGCAGCAGCAGCAGAAGCTGCTGAGGCAGAGCAGCAGAAAGGTTGGCTGGGAGGCCCTCAAGTGTACAGACGGCTGCTGGAAGGCATAGCGCAGCTCGCAGAGCAAGCGGGCATTCGTCGGCAGCAGCAGCAGCAGCAGCAGCAGCAGCAGCAGCAGGGCAGCAGCAGCAGCAGGGAGGAAGCAGCAACGCAGTCCGCCGAGACTCCCGGCGGGGCAGATCCGGCTGCAGCACAACAGCAGCAGGAAGCAGGAAGCCGCAGCAGCAGGGGGCCTCCCGAAGCCCCGCAGCTGCAGCAAGACAGCAGCAGCAGCAGCAGCAGCAGCAGCAGCACGCAGCTTTCTGGAGAGCCCCCGCAGCTTGTGGGGCCCCACGACAGCCGCCAACCCTTTGGAGACTCCAGGGGCTTCTCTAGCCCCGCAGGGGCCCCCTATGGGGCCCCCTATGGGGCCCCCTATGGGGCCCCCTATGGGGCCCCATACGGGGCCCCTTACGGGGCCCCTGGGGCCCCCGGGGCCTCGGGGGCCCCCGGGGCCCCTGGGGCCCCCGAGGCCTCGGGGGCCCCCAGCAGGGGCCCCTCTTCTCAGAGTAGCTGGTGGTGGAGTTTGCTTTCTCTCGAACAAAACAAAAGTTCGAAGGGAGGGGCCCGGGACCCCAGCGCCATAGCTGCCAGCTATTTATCTGAGGGGGGCCCCCCCGGGGGCCCCCCGGGGGGCCCCCCTGGGGGCCCCCCGGGGGGGGCCCCCG
>NW_013654793.1:0-10705 GCF_000499385.1 Eimeria necatrix | reverse complement strand
GGGGGCCCCCCGGGGGGGGCCCCCGGGGGGGCCCCCGGGGGGCCCCCCCTGGGGGCCCCCCTGGGGGCCCCGGGGGAGTTCGGGGGGGGAGTTGGGGGGGAGAGCGGAGGCCCCGAGGGGCCGGAAAGAACTTCCTTTTTGGCGACAGAGTCGGAGTCGGAGTTTGAGAGTTTTCGAGAAGTTCAAAAGCGGAAATTCGGCAGAGTCCGCGAGGCCCAGGAGGCCCTCTACTGGCCCTTCCCCCCCTCCACTCCCTGCGGCTCGCAGGGGCCCCTGGGGGGCCCCCAGGGGCCCCCGGGGGGCCCCCAGGGGCCCCCGGGGGCCCCCCGGGGGCCCCCCGGGGGCCCCCAGGGGCCCCCGGGGGGCCCCCAGGGGCCCCAAGGGTACTACTGGCCGCCCTACGGCCATCCCTACGGCGAGCTGTACGCGGCCAGTGGGCGGCCGCGGGGGGACCGCCAGGAAGCTGCTGCAGAAGCTGCTGCTGCTGCTGCTGCTGCTGCTGCTGCAGCAGCAGCAGCAGCAGCAGCAGGCAGTTGCGACCGCATGCACTTCACCTCTTATGCTGAGGACTTGGAGGAAGAACAGCAAAGACAGAGAAGTGCTGCTCTCCACTACCACCCCCCCGCAGACCAGCCAATTGTTTATTCTGCAGCAAAGCTGCAGCAGCTGCAGCAGCTGCAGCAGCTGCAGCAGCTGCAGCAGCTGCAGCAGCTACAGCAGCTGCAGCAGCTGCAGCAGCTGCAGCAGCTGCAGCAGGGGCCCCCCGCCCACATGCATGCGCTGCCGCACGCGGCTCACGGGGTGTCTGTACACTGCAGCGAGCCCCCCCTCGTGGCTGCGCCTTCTGTCTTCTACGGGGGCCCCCAGGGGGCCCCCCAGGGGGCCCCCCAGGGGGGCCCCCAGGGGGCCCCCCAGGGGGCCCCCCAGGGGGCCCCCCAGGGGGCCCCCCTAGGGTTTGTGGGGCCCCAGGGGCCCCCAGGGGGCCCCCCCACGTGGGCACTGCCGCAGGGGGCCCCCCCCGCGTACCCACAAGTGTTTGCTGCTGGCAGCAGAGGCTTTGCGGCTTACGTGCCCAACGCGTTCTCGGGGCAGCCAGCAGCAGCAGCAGCAGCAGCAGCAGCAGCAGCAGCAGCTGCTGCTGCTGCTGCTGCTGCTCCGCCCGACTTTCGCTCTTTCGCTTTAAACCCCCGCAGACAGCCCCACGGCCAGCCGTGAGGGCCGCATGCAGAAATGCATGCGTTTTTATTTGCTGCCTTTCTTTGTTTGTTGCAGCAGCAAACTTCGTTGTTTGCTGCAGCAGCAAACTTCGTTGTTTGCTGCAGCAGCAAACAACGAAGTTTGCTGCAGCAGCAAACTTCGTTGTTTGCTGCAGCAGCAAACTTCGCTGCATGCGCTGCTGCGGGGCTGTTTGCTGCAGCAGCGCTGCTGCTGCGAACTGCTGCAGCAGCGCTGCTGCAGCAAAGCGCTGCAGCACTGCAGCAGCAGCTCCTCGCAGCGAACGCAGCTGCAGCAGCAAGAGGAAGCAGCAGCTCTTTAGAATACCGTGACTAAGGGACTCTCTGGCAGCAGCTTTCCCTAGCAGCAGCAGCAGCAGCAGCAGCAACAGCAGCAGCAAAGTGGTGCTGATGCAGCAGCAGCAGCAGCAGCAGCAGCAAAGTGGTGCTGACGCAGCAGCAGCAGCAAGGCGCTGCTGAGGCAGCTAAAGCCGAACTGCGGCGCGCCCATTGCCTGTGTGCTGCTGCTGTTTGCTGCTGCTGCAGCAGACAGCAGCATTTGCTTCTAGTGCTGCAGAAGAACATTTAAATGAAATAAAATAATAAAATAAAACAATTAAATTATTTTATTTGTTTTAGTTCTGCAAAGATCTGCCAGATGGTCCATTGGTCCATGACCAGGCTTCCCCTCCAGCGCATGCATCTGTGCACGCGTCTGCACTGGGGGATTCTGCTGCTGCTGCTGCTGCTGCTGCTGCTGCGGCTGTGGGACTGCTGCTGCTGCTGCTGCTGCTGACGCTCCCCAATACAGCAGCCAAGAGCCTCTCCATCGTCTCTGTAACTGCTGCTGCTGTTGTGTCTGCTGCAGCAGCAGCAGGAACTAGCGGAAAGAAGGTGCGGGGAGGGCTCTGGCCGCGAGCTGCTGCTGCTGCTGCTGCTGCTGCTGCTGCAGCAGCAGTTTCGCTGCGGAGGGTCTGTGGGCCATTTTGAGGTGTACGTACACCGCAGGCGAGCCCCGCAGGCTCCTCAGAGCCCCTCAAAGTCCGCAGCAGCAGCAAAGCTGCTGCCCGGGAAGAAGCAGCAGCAGCAGGATCTGCAGCTGCTGCTGCAGCAGCACTGAGCACCTGAAGAGGAATAATAAATTAAAACAAATGAGAGCAATCGAAAGAAAAACAAATAAAAGAAAAAGACTTTAAAACTTTTCTTTAAAATGGGGAATTGCTTCTCACCTCTTTGCTGCTGAGAAATGCTGCATTAAACCAAATTGGATTTAATCTGAAGAGCTGCAGCAGCAGCAGCAGCAGCAGCAGCAGCAGAAGTCCGAAGAGTGGAAAAGGAAATCAAAAGAAAAGAGCAGCAGCAGCACTTACGATGGCTGCAAACAACGCGCGGGGTCCTCTGCTGAGGCACGCTGCTGCTGCTGCTGCTGCTGCTGCTGCTGCTGCTGTCTGCTGCTGCTGCTGCTGCTGCTGCTGCTGCTGCTGCTGCTGCTGGGGCGCAGGGGTAATGTACTTGTTGCAGAGCGGCAGCAGCGAAAAAGTGGTTGACAGCAAACAGCAGCGCAGCAAAGGGGCAATTGCGCCGCAAGTGGCCAGCGAGCAAATGGCCAGAATTGCTGCATCTGCGTGGCAGTCTTTGCTGCTCTAAAGAAAAAACAAAAATAAAAATATAAATATAAATATAAATATAAATATAAATGTAAATGTAAATATAAATATAAATATAAATGAAAATAAAATGATTTGAAATCTCCGTCGAAAGCGCCGCTTACGGCGAAGGAACTGTCGATACACCCCGCCAGCAGCTGCGCCACCTCCGCGTCCCGGAGGCTCCCGATCTGCAAAAAGCAAATAAATAAAAACAAATAAATAAATAAATAAATAAATAAATAAATAATAAATAAATAAATAAATAAATAAATAAAAATAAATAAAGACGGATTTATTCGCACCTGCTGGGTCAGCGTGGTGGCCAGCAGCAAACAAGCAGCAGCGCGAACAGCTGCTTCTGCGTGGCCCATCAAAGCCAAGTAGGACTTTGCATTTATTTCTTTTTTGTTTTTTGAATTATTTTTTTCTTCTTTTAAATTTGCACTTTTTGAATTATTTTTTTCTTCATTTAAATTCGCGCTGAGAGGATTCAAAGCCAGCAGCAGCAGCGGCTCGGGAGCTGCCTCTGCCTGTTCCTGCAGCAGCAGCAATAAGACCACTCTTGAGCTTCGCTCCTGTTGCTCTGTGCAGCAGCAGCAGCAGCAGCAGCAGCGGCAGCTGCAGCAGCGGCAGCAGCAGCAGCAGCGGCAGCAGCAGCAGCGGCAGCTGCTGCAGCAGCTCGCGCTCACCTCAACCGGCAGCAGCAGCAGCGAAATGGCACACAAAGCCAACGCCGGCAAATCTGCTGCTGCTGCTGCTGCTGCAGCAGCAGCAGATTTGCCCTCTGTGGGGCCCCCCAGGCTTCTCCTCAGCAGCTTCAGGAGATTCCCAGAACAGCGCAGAGAGTGCAGAGCTGCAAACGAAATAATTAATTGCTGCATGCGCTCCCCCATGCATGCATGCATGCATGCATGCACGCATGCATGCATGCATGCATGCATGCATGCATGCATGCATGCATGCATGCGCTGCTTGCTGCTGCTGCTGCAGTACCTCTTGCTTCTGCTGCGTCCACGCAGACGAACAGGAACTGCAGCAGCACGGCGAGGAAGTCCGCAGCGAGGGGCTGTTGGGAAAAGCAAAAATAAATTAATTTAAAATTAATAAAAGACGAAATAACAGATTAATTTAAAGTTAAGAATAAAGGACACAAGAACAACTTAATTTAAAATTAAAATAAAAAGAATAAATCAATTTAAATTAAAATAAAAGACAAAAAACTCACTGCAGCAGCAGCAGCAGCAGCAGCAGCAGCAGCAGCAACAATGCCAGCCAGTTGGTGCAGCCGAATTGAAATCCGCAGCGGAGTTCCTTTTGGCAAAGGCTGAGGACTCCTCAAGTAGAGAGAAAGGGCCTGCGGGTTATTTAATTAGAAAAAGAAAAATTAAAATTAAAAATAAAAATAAATTAAATAAATAAATAAATAAATAAAAATAAATAAAATAAAATGCAAACACACGCGGGGCTGCATGCAGCCCCGCGTGCATGCAGCCCCAAGACTTTGTCCTACCTGGGCAGCCACAGTGGCGTTAGCTGCTGCTTCTGCTGCTGCTGCTGCTGCTGCTGCTGCTGCTGCTGCTGCTGGCGCTGCTGCTGCTGCAGCAGCAGGGGCGGAGAGCTCGAGCCCTGCTGCCACGCTGCGGGCGAGCAGCAGCAGCAAAGCCTCGGAGCAGCAGCAAAAGTCAAAAGAAGATCCTTTGAGGACTTGGGAAAGAATCCAACTGATGGAAGTTGGCTGCCAGCTGCTGCTGCTGGCTTCCGCAGCAAAGACCAGCTGCAGCAGCGCCTGCAGCAGGCAGCAGATGCAGCAGCGCCTGCAGCAAGCAGCAGCAGCAGCAGCAGACACAACGCGTGCAGAAGCAGCAGCAAACGCAAAAGCAGCAGCACCAGCAAAACGCAGCAGCAGCAGCAGCAGCAGGAGGTGCAGCCAGCGTGACCACTGGTCCACTGCAGCAGCAGCAGCAGCAAGAGGCGCAGCAACGTGACCACTGGTCCACTGCAGCAGCAGCAGCGGACCACTGGACTCACTGGGAACTTGCTGCAGCCCTCGTGCGCAAACAAAGGCAGCAAACTGTCGGCAGCCAGCAGCAAGTCGAAGTGGACCATTTGGGAAATGCTGCTGCTGAGTCCTGGGGGGCTTTGGCCCCGCGCTGCGGAGGCCTCCGCAGCAGCAAAGAAGCAGCTGAGCGTCTGCAGCAGCAGCAGCAGCAGCAGCAGCAGCAGCAGCAGCAGCGGCGTGAAGCAGGGAGCTGCAGCAACAAGCAAGAACGCCCCACCTGCCGCACTTGCTGCTGAAACGGCCCGCTGCTCCACCCCCGCCACTCCCGAAAACTCGTGCTGCAGCAAACTGCAGCAAACTGCTGCAGCGCTGCTGCTCTGTAGCAGCAAAAGCTGCTGCTGCTCCACACGGCGCCCAGCAGCAGCAGCGCCGGGCGCGGCGGCAGCTGCTGCGGCGAGGGCCAGTAACAGGAATGGGGAGTTTAATTGAGGAATTGAAGAAAAAGAAAGAAAAATAGAATTGAATTGAAGAAAAAGAAAGAAAAATAGAATTGAATTGAAGAAAAAGAAAGAAAAAAGAATTAAATTGAAGAAAAGAAAAAGAAAAACAGAATTGAATTCAAGAAAAGAAAGAAAAACAGAGTTGAATTCAAGAAAAAGAAAGAAAAACAGAATTGAATTCAAGAAAAGAAAAAGAAAAAGAAAAAAAGAATTAAATTAAAGAAAAGAAAAAGAAAAAGAAAAAAGAATTAAATTTAAAAAAAAAAGAAAAAGAAAAAAGAATTAAATTAAAAAAAAAAAAGAAAAAGAAAAGTCGGCTGCAGGCAGACCCACCAAAGAAGCCGCGGGCGCGTCTTTGAAGAGTTTGTGAACGCAGGCGGCGGCTCTGCGGCTCCAAAATGAATTTTTGAATTAGGGTTTAGGGTTTAGGGTTTAGGGTTTAGGGTTTAGGGTTTAGGGTTTAGGGTTTAGGGTTTAGGGTGGGGGTTTAGGGTTTAGGGTTTAGGGTTTAGGGTTTAGGGTTTAGGGTTTAGGGTTTAGGGTTTAGGGTTTATGCAGGGCGCGGGAAACACCCCCGCGTTGGTGAACAGTTTGTTGACTTCGCTGTGCAACATTTCGCCCTTCTTTAGGGTTTAGGGTTTAGGGTTTAGGGTTTTAGGGTTTAGGGTTTAGGGTTTAGGGTTTAGGGTTTAGACCACTGCGAGAATAGTGACTGCGAAGGCCTCCAGGTGGCGCTTCACGAGGGGCAGTTTGGAAGACAGCGCAGCCAAACGTGGCGCGGTACTACGCGGACGCGAACGTAAACCGCCCGAGGCAGTATTGGGATTATTTAGGGTTTAGGGTTTAGGGTTTAGGGTTTTAGGGTTTAGGGTTTAGGGTTTAGGGTTTAGGGTTTAGGGGGGTTTAGGGTTTAGGGTTTAGGGTTTAGGGTTTAGGGTTTAGGGTTTAGGGTTTAGGGTTTAGGGTTTATGCAGGGCGCGGGAAACACCCCCGCGTTGGTGAACAGTTTGTTGACTTCGCTGTGCAACATTTCGCCCTTCCAAAATTTAATTTTTTTGAATTAAATTTACGCTTTTAGAACTGCAGGAGAGTCTTCGAGTTGAGAACTGAAGCAGACAGTGGCGGATCAGCTGCTGCTGCTGCTGCTGCTGCTGCTGCTGCTGCTGCAGCAAGGCGACTCACGGGCAGGCGAGGAAGAGGAGAGCAGCAGCCACGCAGCAGCTGTTGAGAGTCTAAAGAATAAAAAGTATTTTTAAAATAAAAAAATAAAATAAAAATAAAATAAAATTAAAATAAAAACAAAAAAAGACTTTACGAGGTTGAAGTCCACCGCCGAGCGCCGCAGGCTGCCCGCGAGCGCCGCCAGCTCGCAAACGCCCGCGCCCACGTCGCAGTCCAGGGGCTCTTCTTCTTCGGGACTTCCGCAGCTCAAAAGCATTTTTATTAAATAAATTGCAAAAGAATACTCCGCTCCTGCTGCTGCTGCTGCTGCTGCTGCTGCTGCTGCTGCTGCTGCTGCTGCTGCTGCTGCTGCTGCTGCAGCGGGGGCGGAGTCGGTTGCTGCTGCTGCGCGGCTGAGAGAGAGACTCAGCAAGTTTCTGTTGCTGCAGATGTGCAGCAGTTTGCGGAGCGAAGGGGCGAAACTGGACTTGCCCGATCAGGTTTTTTCGAACTGAAAATGTTTTAAATGATATAAAAATGATTTAAAATGATTTAAAAATGATTTAAAATGATTTAAAATGATTTAAAATGATTTAAAATGATTTAAAATGATTTTAAAAACAATTTCAAGACGATCGCTCACTGGCAGCAGCAACGAACAGGTTGGCTTCCTCCGAGACCGCGTCGGCGGCGCGGGGGGCGGCGGCGGGTCCGAAAGCTGCACGAAAAACGCCGTTGAGGAACTCGGCCTGTTTCCAGTTCGCAGCTGGACATTCCATCTGAAATAAAACGCAAAATGAAGCAAAAAAGGGAAAAAAAAGAAAAAAAAAGAATTTATTTTGAGTTCAAACGGACTTTCCAGCCAAAGTAGAAGCCGCAGCTCAGCTTCACCCCCAGCGCCGCGTACCCGCGCAGCCGCTGGCTCTCTTGCGCACTCAAACGAACTTTTGAAAAATTAATTTGCATTTTTAAAAAATTTAAAATAATTTCCGAAAAGCCTTCGAAGACTTCGCCGCGGTCCGCAGGTGACCAGTGGACCACTGCGGGGCGGAGGCCGCGCGCCAGCTGCTGCAGGTCTTGGAGTCTGCAGCAGCTTTTGTTTTTTTTTTATTTTTTGAATTTGAAAATAATTTTACATTTGCAGCCACGAGTTGTGGAAAGTCTTCCCAGTTCTGCAGCTCCGCGCGGCCGCGCTGCTGCGCGCTGCTGCTGCTGCTGCTGCAGTGAGCCCGTCAGCTGCTGCTGCTGCTGCAGCAAACTCACCGCAGAAAGTCTTTGCGGCCAGGCGGAAGCAGCACAAAACTCGTTCTTTGTTAATCCCCGAGTGCAGCTGCGGGCAGCAGCGGCTTCCCTCTTCAAGGGACTTTCGGATTTCCGTCAGCAGCAGCGGCGCGTCTGCGCTGCTGCTGCTGCTGCTGCTGCTGCTGCTGCTGCTGCTGCTGGGGCGGAAGAGGCTGGCAGCGCACAGGCCAGTGACTGCCGCAAGCTTCTTTTCGTCGGCCTCCCAGTCCTGCAGCAGCTTGCTGCACTGGTTGCTGCTTTGCTGCAGCAGCAGCAGCAAAACTTACTGGTTTGGAAGTCAGCAGCAACAGCGCCGCGCGCAGCAGCCAGAGCTGGTCTTGCTGCTTCCGGGCAATGCAGAGGAAGCTGCTGAAGGCTGCGAGGCGCTGCAGCAGCAGCAGCAGCAGCAGCAGCAGCAAGCGCAGCTTACCTGCGTCGAAGTGGTGCTGCTGAAACGAGCAGCAGCAAAAGATGTGCTGCTGCAGGCACTGGACCACTGAGTGGGCCACTGGTCTTTTGTTGCGGACAGCTTCCAGAAGCCAATCCACAATGCAAAGGTCTTCAATGAAAAGAAGTTTGAGATTTTCCGAAAGAGAACTTAAGAGCTGCTGCAGCAGCAGCAAAGCAGCATCTTGGACTTTTGCTGGAGCTTCTGCGGAAGCAAAGACGGCCTGAAACGTCTGCCCCAGCTGCAGCAGCAGCAGCGAGTGCTGCTGCTGCTGCTGCAGCAGCTCGCAGCAGCTGAAGCAGCCAGACACGGCCTGCAGCAGCTGCAGCAGCGCTGCTGCAGTCGGCGGCAGCAGCAGCAGCGCCCGCGCCACCTTCGCCACGCAGCTGGCAGCAATTGCTGCTGCAGCAGACTCTTCTGCTGCTCGCAGCACTGCGCAGAAACTCCCAAGAATAACATTTGCTGCTGCGTCCCCAGCCTTCACTGCAGCAGCCAGTCCGTCCGTCAAGTGCCCCCACAGCTCTGGGTCCTGCGCAGCAGCAGCAGCAGCAGCAGCAGCAGCAGCAGCAGCAGCAGCAGCAGCAGCAGCAGCAGTTGAATGGAAGTTGCGCGGAGTTTGGAATTCTGCATACCTGCAGCGCCTGGGGCACCGCCGCGGAGTCCCGGGCCAGCAGCTTCTGCAGCAGCCACTTGTGCAGCTTTGCTGCTAAGCAAGCTTCGCTGTACTGCTGCTCTTCGGGGCTGTAGCTGAGGGCTGCTGCGTCCACAGCCAAGGCGACGCTGCAGCGACAAATAAATAAATAAATAAATAAATAAATAAAAATAAAAATAAAAATAAAAATAAAAATAAAAATAAAAATAAAAATAAAAATAAAATAAAATAAAACTGCCCACTCCATTGCGGCCTCCGTCTCCGTGCAGGACTGGTCCATGTACACCTCAGTGGCCAGCAGCTCCAACTTGGAAATATTATTTGGAAAAGAATTTGAAATAAAATTTCAAAATAATATTTAAATATAATATTTAAAATAATATTTAAAATAATATTTTAAAATAATATTTCAAATAATATTTAAATAATATTTCAAAAAATAAAACTCACAACTGAGTCCAGAAAGCCCGTGGAGTGCAGCAGGTAGTGGCCAATGCGCAGCGCGGCGGCCTGCGGCAGCTGCTGCAGCACTTGCCACACTTCCTGCACAAGTCGGAACTTCGCCGCCGAAGGCTGCTGCTGCTGCTGCTGCTGCTGCTGCTGCTGCTGCTGTTGCTGCTGCTGCTGCTGCTGCTGCTGCTGCAGCGCAGCAGCGACGCAGTCGAAGCAAATCTGCTGCCCGTTGAAAGCCTCGGCTGCCCAGGGGTGGTGCTGGTTGTGTTCCTCCAGCTTTCTGTAGACGCGCAGCGCCGACTGCGGAACTCGCTCGCAATTGCCTCCAACCATTTTGAAAAGTGTTTGATTTTGAAGAGTTTTAATTTTGAAAAGTGTTTTAATTTAATATTCCAAGTCGAAGAAAGCAGAAGAAAGAATGTAACTGACGGCGGAGGCCGCGCAGCTTTCTTGAACGGACCGCCGAGCTGCCTATACACCCGAACCGTTCTGCACCGCGCCACTCCCGCGCTTCTGTTCAGAAGGAATCTTCAGTTATTTTCCGGAATTGTGGATCTCTAAGTCTCAGAGTCTGCATTAAAAGTCCTAAAAAGCTTATTTTGTCCTACGGGAGCGCTGGAGCTGCCAGACTTGCTGCTGCAGCAGCTGCTGCTGCTGCTGCTGTTTCTGCACGGAAAGCTGCACGAGCTGGCGCGCGGGCTGCTGCGCACTGCTCGTTTGGACTCTTAGTCAAATATTGCGAAGATTAAATGATTTGGAACAAGCCACTCTGTTTTTTTCTCGTTTCCGAGGAAACACAAGGAAAACTAGTTGGGTGACAACAACAATTGAAGCTAGGCTTGCACGGCAGTGCATGCGCCATCATTTGTCTCCGTCATTTATTTGCATCAACGCATTCACTTGACCTTTGAGTGTACGTACAGCTTTGTCGCGCCCTTGCAAACTCCCAGCCGCTGCTGCTGCTGCAGCAGCAGCAGCAGCAGCAGCTGCTGCTGCTGCTGCTGCTGCAGAGGGCTCACCAAGAAGTGAAAGGGTCTAGAGTCCCCGTTATGGGGGGAGGCTGTTCTGTGGATTCGGGATAATTGTCGAAGTTCGAAGTGTCATCAACTCCCTGAAAAAAACAAATTTATTTTTTTGTTTTAATAATTACAAATATACCAAATAAAGCAATTAAAACAAACCAGCAAAACAAATTATTTTATTTTAAAAGCTGCTCCTTGCATGCGCTCCAACCCCACCTCTCTGCACCACAGACCCCAGCTGCCGCAGCAGCCACCAAGCAGCAGCAGCAGCAGCAGCAACAGCAGCAGCAGCAGCAGCAGCAGCAGCAGCAGCAGCAGCAGCAGCA
>NW_013654792.1:26071-31609 GCF_000499385.1 Eimeria necatrix | reverse complement strand
TTTAGGGTTTGCGTGCAGACCGGTGGGAGTGGGTGTGTTGGAGCAGCAAACAGGCCTGCTACAGCGACGCAAGTCCTTTAAATAAATATTCTCTTTTGGCCATCAGTTTAGTGCTGCCGGACAAGACCGACCCGAATGTCTTTTACGTGCGTTACCACCAGAAGCAGCAGCAGCAGCAGCAGCAGCAGCAGCAGCAGCAGCAGCAGCAGTGGCCGTGGCAGCAGCAGCAGCAGCAAGTCGACCTCTTCTTTCGCCGCGTCGACCGCAGCAGAGATCTTTGGGCGGATGGACTTTTCGAATTCATTGACAAGGCAATTTTATTTTTTATTTTGTTTTAATTTTGTTTTTAATTTTAATTTTAATTCTTTTGTTTTTTTAATTCTTTAATTCTTTTAAATTTTTAATTCTTTTAATTGTTTAATTGTTTAATTGTTTTTGTTTTTTTGATTTTGTTTTGTTTTAGTCTTTTTTGTTTTATTCTGCTTTGTTTTTTTGGTTTTGTAATTCGATGTTTTGATTTTTAATTATTAATTTGTTTTATAATTTTGTTTATTTGTTCTTTTATTCTTTTTAATTCTTTTTCCTTTTCTTTTTTATTCTCTTTAATTCTTTTTTATTCTTCTTTTTCCTTTTAATCCTTTTTAATTTCTTTTAATTCCTCTTAACTCCTTTAATTTTTTTTTTAAATCCTTTTGGTTCTTTCAATTATTTCTAATTGTTTTTATTCTATTTTAAATCTCTTTGTTCTTTCATAATTCTTCTTGATTCTTTTCAAGCTCTTCTTTTTCTTCTTCCAAATTCTTTTTGCTTTTCTCTTTTTCAATTTTCTTTTTTTGAATTTCTTTTTAATTTTTATTTCTTTTTCAATTATTCCATTTCCTTTTACCTTCTTTCTTCATCTTTTTTTGTTTTATTATTTTCTTTTTTTTCTTTCTCATCTTTTTGTCTGCTTATCCGCTTTTTGTTTCTTCTTTTTTATTTCTTTTTCGTTTAATTTAAAATTTTCTTTATTTTAAAATATCTTTTGTCTTTTTTTGTTCGCTTTTGTGATTCTTGTCTTTCTTATTTTGTCTCCTTATGTTTCATTTCATTTTCTTTTGTCTTCTTTTGTTTCCAATTAATAAACAAATGACTGTAAACTTCTTGCTGCTGCTGCTGCAGCAGCAGCAACAGCAGCAGCAGATCCTGAGCTGCTGTTGCTGCTGTTGCTGCTGCAGCTCAGGGCGTATTTAGACTTGTGCGCGGCTACCCCTGAAGAGGCCCCGCGGCACCGCGTCAATGAGAAGCAAAAGCCCAGAAGGAGACACACAGCAGCAGCAGCAGCAGCAGCAGCAGCAGGCAAAGATGCAGCAGGCGAAGGTGCTGAAAAAGCAAGACACTCAGGTATTGTTCTCTGCAGCTGTTCTTTTGCTGCTGTTGCTGTTGCTGCTGCTGCTACTGTTGCTGTTCTTGTTGCTCCTGCTGCGGGTGCTGTTGCTGCTGCTGTAGTGCTGTTGCTGCTACTGTTGCACCCGCTGCTGCTGCTGCTGCTGCTGTTCTGCCTGTTGCTTCTTGTGCTGCTGGTGTTTCTGCTGCTGCTGCTGCTGCTGCTGCTGCCGCTGTGCTTTAATTTTTTGTTTCTGCCATTCTCTTATTTTGTCGGTCTGCTTCGCCATTCGATATTTCTGGAGGGCCACCTTTAATTCCTGCGTCTTTTGCTTCTGCTGCTGCTGCTGCTTCTGCTGCTGCTGCTGCTGCTGCTGCTGCTGCTGCTGCTGCTGCAGTGAGGTGTTTGCCCAGCCCCCGGTCCAACGTAGTCCCCTCGCCGCGCCGCCCCAGCAGCGCTGCTTTGATGCTGACGGACTTGATGTACACAACAGAACCTGGAACAGCAGCAGCAGCAGCAGCAGCAGCAGCAGCAGCAGCAGCAGACACGGACTCACATTCAGACACAGACAAAGACGCGGTCTCAACTAATTCTTCCTCTTGAAGCCACACATTCAGCCGTAGCTAGCTGCAGCTAGCTGCAGCTAGCTGCAGCTAGCAGCTAGCTGTAGGTAGCCGTAGCTAGCTGTAGCTAGCTGTAGCTAGCTGTAGCTAGCTGTAGCTAGCTGTAGCTAGCTGTAGCAATATGCAGCTAGCTGTAGCTAGCTGTAGCTAGCTGTAGCCAGTCGCAGATAGCTGTGGCTAGCAGTTGCTAGCTGTGGATAGCTGCAGCTTGCTGTAGGTGCTTCGGCTCGCTGTGGCTAGTTGTAGCTAGCTGTGGCTGCCTGTGGCTAGCCGGAGCTAGCTGCGGCTGCCTGTGGCTAGCTAGCTGTGGCCAAGCACAGCTAGCCACAAACAGCAGCTAGGGATGGCGGGAAACAGCTAGCTGCTCCCGGAAGCTATGAGCAGCTGCCTGTACAGATAGCTAGCTGCATCTAGCTAGCTGCAGCTAGCTATCGGTGCCTGTACAGACAGCTAGCTGCAACTAGCTAGCGGCAGCTAGCAGGAAGCGTGCAGCTAGTCAGCTGCAGCTAGATGCCTGCAGCTAGCTAGCTAGCTAGCTAGCTAGCTAGCTAGCTAGCTAGCTAGAAGCAGCTAGCTAGCTGCAGCCAGCTAGCTAGCTAGCTAGCTGCAGCTAGCTACGAAGGGTTAAAGAAACCCCGAAGCAATGGGGTGTACATACATCCTAGAAAAAGGATTTGACTTTTTGATGTTTAATTTTTAGTCTGAAGTGTCTTCAAAAGAAAAAAGAAAAAAAGAAAAAAGAAATAAAATAAATAAAAGAAATAAAATGAACAAAAGCAACAAAAGAGACAAAAGGAAGAAAGGCGGCAGCAAACAGCTAGCTAGCTAGCTAGCTAGCTAGCTGCTGCGGGCGGCTCGGCCACGCCGCTCCGTCTCCTTCTTTCGCTAGCTAGCTGCCGCTGCTAGCTGCCAGCTAGCTAGCTAGCTAGCTAGCTAGCTGGCAGTCAGCCAGCGCTGCATTCGTTGCATGCTACAGGTAGATAGCTAGCGCAGCTACAGCTAGCTTGGTGGCTAGCTAGCTAGCAGCTCCAGCTAGCTGGCAGCTGCAGCTAGCTGGCAGCTACAGCTAGCTAGCTAGCTAGCCAGCTAGCTAGTACCGCATCTACAGCTTGCTACCTAGCTAGCCAGCGACGCATCTACATCTAGCTAGCTAGCTAGCTAGCTGGCCAGCTTCGCCGCTACAGCCATATGCCCAGCTAGCTAGCTAGCTAGCTAGTAGCTAGCTAGCGGCGACTTGTAGCGAAGGAAGGCAATTTTGCCAAGTTTGCCTGTCTAAACTTCTAAACCCTAAACCCTAAACCCTAAACCCTAAATCTGCAGCAACGGGCAGGGCTTGCTCAGTTTTGCTGCGGGTCAGGGTTTGGGCGTTGTGGATTCTAAACCTTAAATTCTAAACCCTAAACCCTAAACCCTAAACCCCGTAGACAAGCTCTGCAGCGGCGCGGCGCATGCGCCTAAACCCTAAACCAGCGAAACCCTAGGTCTCTTAAACCCTAAACCCTAAACCCTAAACCCTAAGTGGGTTGGAGACCCTAAACCCTTAATGTTAAAGCTGTAGAGTTGCCATAATGAAAGTGAAAGAGCCCCAGAGATCGCAGCAAGAACTTGACCGGCTCTGCCATCTCGCAAACCCTAAACCCTAAACCCTAAACCCTAAACCCTTGATCCGCGCGAGCTCCCGACGCAGAGTTGTTTCTTTTAGAATTCTTTTTTGTTTGAAAACTATAAAACTGTTTTTATTAGGCTAGCTAGGACTTCTTTTCCGGTATACGGGCTGCTGCTGCTGCTTGCTGCCTATCGCAGCAGCAGCAGACAGGGGGGCCCCCTGCTGCTGCTGGGGGCCCCCACGCGCAGCACTATACCCTTCCTGCTGCAGTTGAAGCAGCTCACTTGGTCTGACTACAGCCTCTACAGGCTCTCATAACTCCTTGTCTGCTGCTGCGGATCGGCAGCAGCAGCAGCAGCGGCAGCAGCAGCGTCGCCAGCAGCAGCAGCAGCAGCAGCAGCAGCAGCAGCAACAGCAGCAGCAGCAACAGCAGCCCCCAACTGCCCCCTGCCAATGCTAGCTGGGGCTGAGGATGCCGAAGACAGCGGCGGCGGCAACTGGGGGCGGCTGCTGCGTCAAGAACAGCAGCAGCCAGCGCAGCAGCGGCAGCAGCAGCAGCAGCAGCAGCAGCAGCAGGGCATGACCCGCAGCAGCAGCAGCAATGAGTACCCCATCCGCTTTCCTTCAGACCAGAGCTCTATCGCTGCCACTCCGCGGGGCTCCCGGGAAGCACAAACGGTTTGGGAGCTGCTGCTGCAGCAGCAGCAGCAGAAGCAGCAGCAGCAGCAGCAGCAGCAGCAGCAGCGGAGTCCAGAGCAGCAGCAAACAGCAGCAGCAGCTGCTGCTGCAGAGCACGCGGAGTCTGCAGCAAAACAGCCGAGGGTTCCCCGCATCCCTTCGTTCCCGTCTTCGCCGCGGGAGCAGATGTCTGCTGCCTTGGAGCAGCAGCAAGACCAGCAGCAGCAGCAGCAAGACCAGCAGCAGCAGCAGCAGCAAGACCAGCAGCAGCAGCAGCAGGACGATGAGCAGCAGCAGCAGCAGCCGCGGCTGCCCTCTTGGGGCAGTGTCCCTCTGCCGCCGCCCAGGCGGTCTCCCTCTTTTGACGAACAGTGGGATGAGGAGCAGCAGCAGCAGCAGCAGCAGCAGCTGCTGCTGCAGCAGCAGGGAGAACTGGCTTATTTGGAGCGAGCGCAGCAGCAGCAGCAGCAGCAGCAGCAGCAGCAGGCAAATGACGAGCCTCCCGTCTCTTCGGTAAGAATTTGCTTCCTCGTTTCAAGTTGATCTGTTTCCCCTAGCAGCAGCAGCAACAGCAAGAGCAGCAGCAGCAGCAGCAACAGCAGCAGCGGTAGCAACAGGGAAGCAGCAGCAGCAGCAACAACGTTGCTGCAAGACTGTGCTGTGTGCAGGGGAGCCCGGCATCCTTGAGGGAACAGCAGCAGCTGCTGCAGCAGCAGCAGCAGCAGCAGCAGCATTTCCCGCGGTCAACAGCACCGAGCAACAGTAGCAGCAGTCGTAGCAGTAGCAGCAGCAACAGCAGCAGAAGCAGCAGCAGTAGTAGTAGCGGCAGCAGCAGTAACAGCAGCAGCAGCAGTTGCGGCAGCAGCAGCAGCAGCAGCAGCAGCAGCAGCAGCAGCGGGGCCGTCGCCAAGCCCAGTCCCGACTCTGTGTCTTTATCCTTCGCATTTCCCCACAGTGACACCCTGCCCCCGCTGCAGCAGCAGCAGCAGCAGCAGCAGCAAAGGCAGCAGCAGCAGCGGCAGAAGCAGCGCAGCCTTTTTTGGACCCAAGCTCCTGACGCTGCTGCTGCTGCTGCTGCTGCTGCTGCTGCTGCTGCTGCTGCTGACGATCACCACCGGCAGCGCTCCTCAAGTTTGGTTACTCCCCGCAGGCACACATGGCGCTACCCGCGGCAGCAGCAGCAGCAGCAGCAGCCGCAGCAGCAGCAGCAGCAGCAGCAGCAGCAGCAGCAGCTGTGGAGGCGGTGGATTCCGCCTCTGTGTGCT
>NW_013654792.1:18571-21071 GCF_000499385.1 Eimeria necatrix | reverse complement strand
CAGGGGGGCCCCCTGGCCTGGTCTCTGGGGGCCCCCCTTGGGGGGCCCCCTGGGGGCCCCCTGGGGGGCCCCCGCAGGGGGGCCCCCGACTCTGCACAAGAGAGACTGGAAAAGGTTTGGAGACAAGAGGACTTTTGTCCCTTTTTGCATCACCGGATTTTGTCTCTTTTGGAGAAGAGAAAGAAAAAGGTTGAGAGCCAGAGACAAGCAGCAGCAGCAGCAGCAGCAGCAGCAGCAGCAGCAGCAGCAGCAGACCTGCAACGGGCGCGCAAGCAGCAGCAGCAGCAACAGCAGCAGCAGCAGCAGGTGCGGGAGAAACAGCAGCGGCAACTGCACAGGAAGCTTGAAAGGGAGACGCTTGAGAAGGAGGCGGGCAGCGCAGCAGCAGCAACAGCAGCAGCAGCAGCAACAGCAGCAGCAGCAACAGCAGCAGCAAGCGCAGCAGCAGCCAAGACTTCGCCGGAGACGAAGACTGCTGGGTACCTGTTGTCTAGAAAACCCGCAGAGGCAAATCCTAGGAGACCAGCAGCAGCAGCAGCAGCAGCAGCAGCAGCAGCTGAAGAGAAAAGTGGGCCGCCGCTAGACTCCTCAGCTGCACCAGGCGCTGCAGCACAGCAGCCGCAGCAGCCGCAGCAGCAGCAGCAGCAGCAGCAGCAGCAGCAGCAGGTTCCTTGGGCTTCTACAGACAAGACAAGGGAGCCTCCGCAGGCGCTGAGCGTTGCTGCGTATCCAGCGAGCAGCAGTGTGTGGGGTGACAGCAGCAGCAGCAGCAGCAGCAGCAGCAGCCAGGGGAACCTTGTCTTTGGAGCGGCAGCAGGGCCAGCAGCAGCATCAGCGGGACCAGCAGCAGCAGCAGCAGCAGCAGGTCCCCTGCAGCAGCAGAACTGGTCCCAGTTCTCTCCGCAGCAGATGCAGTTTGCGGTGCAGCAGCAGCAGCTGCAGCAGTTGCAGAAGCAGCAGGAGCAGCAGCAGCAGCAGCTCCCAGTTGGGTGGGGCCCGTACGCTTCCTCGAGCTGCAGCAACTCGTACTGCAGCAGCAGCGCGTCCTCTTCTGCTGCCCTGAGCTGCGTGTCTGTGTCTAGCATTTGGTCTGCTGCTGCTGCTGCAGCAGGTCCTGCTGCAGCAGGTCCTGCTGCAGCAGGGCCTGCTGCTGCTGTGCCGGACCCAGGAGCCTTCGCGGCGCCGCCGCAGCAGCTGCAGCTGCTGCCGTACCTGCAGCAGCAGCAGCAGCAGCAGCAGCAGCAGCACGCAGCAGCGTCGCTTGGGGTGCCGTGGGTCTCTGTGGACTACCCGTTGGGCGAGCAGCAGCAGCAGCAGTTGCTGCAGCAGCAGCAGCAGTTGCTGCTGCAGCAGCAGCAGCTGCTGCTGCAGCAGCAGCAGCAGCTGGAGCTGCTGCAGGCGCCGCCGGCGCCTGCCCCGCAGCAGCAGCAGCAGCAGCAGCAGCAGTTCTCGCTGCAGCTGGAGAGCAGCTTAGACCCCGCAGCGTGCGTGGAGGTGCAGCTGCACCTGCCGCGGCGGCTGCTGCAGCAGCAGCAGCAGCAGCAGCAGCAGCAGCGGCTGCCGCTGGGGCTGACGAACGTGGGCAACAGCTGCTACCTGAACAGTTTGCTGCAGGCGTTGTACCTGTGCGACTGCTTCGTGGCGAACTTGTTTCGCTTCAGCCTGCCATCGCGCAGCAGCAGCAGCAGCAGCAGCAGCAGCAGCAGCAGCAGCAGCGGGAACCCGCAGCTGCTGCGGGCGCTGCAGTGCCTGTTCACGGAAATGGCCGTGTCCCGCAGCAGCAGCGCAGACCCCTCGGGAGTGGTGGGGGCCCTTCCTGCTGCTTACCAGCAGCAGCAGCAGCAAGACGCGAGCGAGGCGCTGCACTGTCTCTTCGAGGGCCTGGGGGGACTGCAGCAGCAGCTGCTGCGGCTGCTGTTTGCCGGCGTTGTGCTGCAGACAGTGGAGTGCTGCTGCTGCAGGACCCGCAGCAGCCGCGCGGAGACAGTCAGCAGCTTCTCCTTCCCAGTCCCGCCAGCAGCAGCAGCAGCAGCAGCAGCTTCTCCGCGCGCGCGCCGCCGCCGCCGCAGCAGCAGCAGCAGCAGCAGCAGCAGCAGCAGCAGCAGCAGGCTGTCGGTGCAGGGGCTGTTTGACCTGCTGGTGGCGAAGGAGCTGCTGCGGGGGGAGAACAAGTACGCCTGCGAGCGCTGCAGCAGCAAACAAGAAGCAGCAAAGTGGACGGAAATAAAGTCTCCTCCAGCGCATTTAATTGTCTCTTTAAATCGCTACAGTTGGGACGCAGCAGCAAAAAGGAGACACAAAACTGCGCAGCACATCCACGCGGAGACTCATTTGCTGCTGTGCGGCTTCCGCTACGAGCTGTTTGCTGCTGTGCTGCATGCGGGCCCCACAGCCAACTCCGGCCACTACTACTGCGTCGGCCGCCGCTCGGAGCCCCCCCGCAGCAGCAGCAGCAGCAGCAGCAGCAGCAGCAGCAGCGGCGGGAGCGGCGGGGGGGGGG
>NW_013654792.1:5000-10000 GCF_000499385.1 Eimeria necatrix | reverse complement strand
TTTTTTCATCATTTTTACTTCTATTTACTTCAAATGAACCTTTTAAGCTCCTTTTTGGATGATTTAAGTCCCCAAAAAGTCCTTTTTCTTTTCCATCTTTCAGAATTATCTTCCTTTTAATCACTTGTTTTCATTTATTTCATTTTAATTATTCTTTTTGGCTTTTTTTGATTCTTTTTCGTCTTTTATTTGCTTCAAATTGGCCTTTTTGGCACTTTTTGATCCTTTTTATTTTTTAATTTGCTCAAAAAGTGTCTTTATTGAAATCCGAAAAGTTTTTTCTTTTCCCTTTTTCTGAAATATCTTTTTAATTCATTTAAAATATTTTTTGTCATTTTTTTTTCTTTTTTATTTTTTATTTCCGTCAAAGTGGCCTTTTTGGCTTTTTCAATAATTAAAATCTCTTGCAAATATGCCTTTTCTCTTTTTTTATTTATTTAAATTCTGTTTTTGTCTTTTTATTTATTCTTTTATTCTTTAAAATCTTTTTTTATTTCTGTAAAGCTTTTAAATCTTTTATTTATTTGTTTAGTCTTTTAACTCTTTTCCCAAGTCGTTGGCATCTTTTATTAATTCTTTTAAACATTTAATTTCCAACATTCGAAATATTTTAAATGTTTGATTTAATCATTTAAAAGACATTTATCATTTAATTAAATAATTAAAAACATTTCAAAAGTTTAATTATTTAAACTAATCATTTAAAAGGCATTTATCATTTAATTAAATAACTAAAAACATTTCAAAAGTTTAATTTAATTATTTAAACTAATCATTTAAAAAACTTTTATCATTTAATTAAATAATTAAAAACATTTCAGAAGTTTAATTTAATTGTTTAAACTCTTTTAAACATTTAATTTCAAAACTAAAAACTTAAAAACGAAAAGAATTAAACTTCCCGCACTTCCGTCTTCTCCATTTTTCTTGTTTTCCGCGAATTTGGAAGATAAAAAGCTGGAAAAAGCGCCAACAAGCTGAAAACAACAAAAGCAATTCAAATAAAATCCAAAAAAAGAAAAAAAAGAACTCCTGGCGAGTTAAAAAGACCCATTTGCTGCTGCTGCTGCTGCTGCTGCTGCTGCTGCTGCTGCTGCTGCTGCTGCTGCTACTGCTGCAGGGCTGCGGGCGCTTCCTGCTGCACTCCGCGTGGACCCGCGCCCGCTGCGCGCGGCTGCTGCAGCGGCTGCTGCGGCTTGCTGCAGCAGTAAATTTGTCTCCGGAAGATGAGTGTCTCCTTTTGGACACTTTTTACTTTTTGAATAATTTAAATTC
The DNA here is from genome assembly GCF_000499385.1 of Eimeria necatrix. NCBI lineage: Eukaryota > Apicomplexa > Conoidasida > Eucoccidiorida > Eimeriidae > Eimeria > Eimeria necatrix. The sequence continues at coordinate 8,725 of NW_013654792.1, read as the reverse complement.
CAAATTAAACTCCAAGTCCAACTCCAAGTCCAATTCCCGAAAGAAAAACAAGGCCGACGCGCTCCAGCTTTTCGTCCAACACCTTCTCTTCCACGAGCTCTACCAGGGGTGCTTTTTTGTTTTTTTATTTTTTTTTTTTATTTTTTTTTTGATTTTCTTTTTCGTTTTGTCCCCTTTTGTTTTCTCTTTTTATTTCGTCTTTTTCGTCTTTTTTGTCTCCTTTTTTCGCTTTGTTTTGTCTCCTTTTTTGCTGGCTTTGTCTCCTTTTTTTGCCATTTTTGTCAATTTTTGTTTCCTTTTTGTTGCTTAATTTTATCCCTTTTTTGGCTTTTTTTGTTTCTTTCTGTCCCCTTTTCTGTTAACTGTTGTCTCCCTTTTTTTGTTTCCTTCTGTCTCCTTTTTTGTTTAATTTTGTCTCTTCGTTCGTTAACTTTTGTCTCCTTTTTTCTTTAATTTCATCTCCTTTTTTATTTAAGTTGTCCCCTTTTTATTTAATCTTGTCTCCTTTTTATTTAATTTTGTCTCTTTTTTATTTTTCTTTTTATTTTTTGACTTTTTTGTGCACTGTCTCCGAATTGTCTCTTTGTCTTTTTGCGTTGTGGCGTCATTTTGTGCTTTCCGGTTTCGATTTTTGGCCAGAAATGCATTTCTGGAGAATTCGGATTTGAATTTGAAGGAATTAAAGCAATTAAATGCTTAATTTCCCGAAAAAATCCCGAAAAATCCACTAAAAATCTCCGAAAATTGCCACTTTTTCTCTTTTCAGAGACGACACTCAAGAGACCGTCGCGCGCCTCGCGCGCAAACTGCCCTGGGGCACAGACCCGCAAGTGCTGCGCTACTTCAGAGACAGCTGGCTGGGTAATTTGCAGTTCGTAGTTGCAATTTGAATTACTTATTTTCATTTTTAGAAACAATTTGTAATTCTTTTTGGGGTTTAATTGGCTCCTTTTGTTCAGGATGTTCTGCTGCATCGAATGGTTATTCATTTGTTTAGTCATTTGTTTTTTTAATTTGGAATTTTCCTGAGAAAGCTCCCACTTTGGACAGCTGGCTGGCTAAATTGCAATTTGTACATTTATTTTAATTACTTATTTTCGTTTTTAAAAACAATTTGTAATTCGTTTGGGGATTTAATCAGTGCGTTTTGATCGATTGGTTATGCATTTGTTTGGCTATAAATCGCAATTCGTAATTGCAATTTTTAATTACTTATTTTCATTTTAAAAAGCAATTTGTAATTAATTTAGTGATTTAATTGGCTTGTTTTATTCAGGATGTTCTGCTGAATGGATTGGTTATTCATTTGTTTGGTTTTTTGTTTTTGAATTTTTAATTGGCTTGGCCTTAGGGACAGCGGGGAGGGTAAATTGCAATTTGTAATTGCAATTTTTAATTACTTATTTTCATTTTAAAAAGCAATTTGTAATTAGTTTGGGGATTTAATTACTTTGTTTTGATCAGGGAATTGTGTTGAATCGATTGGTTAGTTATTTGTTTGGTTTTTTGTTTTTTGGATTTGGGATTTGTTTGGGAAATTTGCTAATTTGTTTGGACTGGCTAGTTGTAATTAACTAATTGATTATATTCTTGCTAGACTTTAATTGCAATTTTAATTAAATAGTTAATTAAGTTCTTGCTCAGTTTTAATTGTAATTTGTAATTATGCAATTAAAGTGTTGTTTATTTTTAATTGCACTTCGTAATAAGCAATTTAATAATATAATTCGCATTAAAAACTAAAATTAAGAAAATAATTACCATTCGATCTTATTTGCAATTCTGTTAAATCAAAAGAAATCAGAAACGAAAATAGTAAAAGTAAATGAGAATTGGCAGAAAGCAAATAAAACAAATAATAAAAAGTGAATAAATTTCCGACTAACAAATAAGTTAAAAACAAACAAACGACTCACAAAAGGAAGGCAATTTTTAGGTACTTAGAAAGCATTTAAAAATACAATTAATTAAAATTAATTAAAAACAATTAACAAATAAGCGATACTGACTAAAACTGATTAAAAACCTCTAAAAAACAATTTAAAAACAATTAAAATTAATTAAGATTAATTAAAATTAATTAAAACTAATTTAAATCGATTAAAATTAATTAAAATTAATTAAAATGAAGTAAAACCATTTCAAAATCCAAAAAGCAAAAAATTCAAAAAAGCAATTTCCTGCTGGAACTGCGCATACACCCCAAATCACGAAATAAAAAAATGGCAAAATAAAATCTTTTGAAACAATTCTCCTTCTTCATTTATTTATTTATTTATTTATTTTATTTATTTATTTATTTATTTATTTATTTATTCATTTATTTATTTAGTTATTTATTTATTTATTTATTTATTTATTTATTTATTTATTTATTTATTTATTATTTGTTTTTTCAGAACTCGGGACCAACACGAAGTTTCAGTTTCTTCACCGCCACGCAGCGCTTTTGGCGGACTTGGCGAAATATATTCCATTTCAAGTTATTAGCTGCATAGACGCTCTTTTAGAAGACATACAGGTGCTGCTGCTGCTGCTGCTGCTGCTGCTGCTGCTGCTGCTGCTGGGCTTCTATTAGTTAATTCTTCCTATATTTATTTATTTGTTTTAATTTATTTCTTTTTATTTCTTTTATTTTATTTTTATTTTTATTTTTATTTTTATTTATTTATTTTTGCTGCAGTATGGCATGGAGACAGAAGACCCCAGCGAGGCCCCCCGGCGCCTCCGCCAGGCCAGACTCTTGGGGGAGCTTTACAACTACAGGTTAGCTAGCTAGCCAGCTAGCTAGCTAGCTAGCTAGCTAATGAGCTAGCTATCTGATTAGCTAGCTAGCTGGCTAGCTAGCCAGCTGGATAGCTAGCTAGCTAGGTGCACGTTAGCTAGCTGGCTAGCTGCACGTTAGTTAGCCAGTTATCTGCACGGTAGTTGGCCAGCTAGCTGCTCGTCAGCTAGCTAGCTAGCTAGCTACAGGTCGGCTAGCTAGCTAGCTAGCTGCAGGTTGGCTAGCTAGCTAGCTAGCCAGCTAGTTAGAGGTGGGCTAGCCAGCTAGCTGTCAAGCTAGCTACCTAGCTAGCTAGCTAGGCAGATGGCAAGTTAGCTAGCTAGCTAGCCACCTAGCTGGCTAGCTAGCTAGCTAGCTAGCTAGCCATAGCTCTCCATGATCTCCTTTTACTGCATTTAAAAATCCTTTTATTTCTTTTTATTTCTTTTTATTTCCTTTTATTTATTTTGACTTTTGTTTTAATTTAGGCTAATAGACTCTTCCGTGTTGTTTGATGTCTTATACTCCCTTTTGGGGTTTGGCGGGGCTTCTTCATTTCAAGCCGGAAACATCCGCACTGCCCACAAGCTGCTGCTGCCTACCCCGCAGCAGCAGCAGCAGCAGCAGCAGCAGCAGCAGCGGCAGCAGCAGCAGCAGCAGCAGCAGCAGCAGCAGCTGCTGCTGCTGAACGTGTGCTCTTCGCCCCCCGAAGGGCCTTCGGACTTGACGCGTTTGAAATGCATTTTGGAGATTTTGCGCAGCAGCGGAAAATATTTTAAATCTGGAAAGTCGAAGCAAAAGTTGGACCGCTTTTTGGTTTTCTTCCAGCGCTACTTCCGCAAAAGGGTCAGCAGCAGCAGCAGCAGCAGCAGCAGCAGCAGCAGCAGCAGCAGCAGCGGCGGCGGCGGCAGCGGCAGCGGCAGAAAGAAGCAGCAGCAGCGGAAAGCTGCAGCAGCAGCAG
>NW_013654791.1:11288-28788 GCF_000499385.1 Eimeria necatrix | reverse complement strand
CTTCTTTATGTCGGAGGGGGTTCAATTAATTTGGCATTTCTCAAGGCCATAGGGCCCCCGGGGGGCCCCCCGGGGGGCCCCCCGGGGGCCCCCGGGGGCCCCCCGGGGGGCCCCCCACGGTCCCCCTGGGGTGGGGGGCCCCAGGGGGGCCCCCTGAGGCAGCAGCTAAGCCGGGGGCCCCCAGGGGGCCCCTCAGGCGCCCCTGCAGCAGCTGCTGCTGGGGCCCCCGGGGGGGCCCCCCGGGGGGCCCCCCTGGGGGCCCCCCGGGGGCCCCCCTGGGACTCGCGGGTGGACCTAAGTGGGTCCTGGGGCCGCCAAATGAGCCAACTGCATGCATTCATAATTCAGGCCGCGAGGGGCAGTCCCTCAAACACTGCAGCGCTGCTTTGCAGGGGCCCCCTGGGGGGCCCCCCGGGAGGCGGCCCGCAGAGGGACAGCCCCTGGCTCGACCTTCAGGGGCCCCCCGGGGGCCCCCCCAGAGAGGCCCCTAATGCGGGGGTTCTCTCTGGGGGCCCCCCCGGGGGCCCCCGAAGGCCCCCTGGGGGCCCCCCCGCTGCTGTGGAGTACCCCTTTTGAGGCGCTGGAGGGGATGGTGCCGAGCTGGAAAGAAAGGAAAGAGTTGGGAATAAAAGAAAATGATGGATTTGTTTGTTTGGACTTTTTGAGAAAAGAAATGAGGCCCCAAAGTGCTTTAAACTTGGCCATGGGGTACTCCGTGGGGCCCCAGGGGTGGAGGTACAGCGACAGCAACTTCTACCAAACCAGTGAGCAGCAGCAGCAGCAGCAGCAGCAGCAGCAGCAGCAGCAGCGCAGCAGCAGCAGCAGCAGCAGCAGCAGCAGCAGGGTTTGCTGTGCTTTTGTTTTTCTGCAGTTTTCATCATCGCCAGGAATCTCCTTAGACTCGTCTTAGCTTACAATCAAAGAGTTGACACTTGGTCCAGCAGCAGCAGCAGCAGCAGCAGCAGCAGCAGCAGCAGCAGCACAAGTGACAGGTCCACAAGAAGCACTAGCAGCAGCAGCAGCAGCTGTTGCTGCTGCTGCTGCTGCTGCTGCAGCAGCGATCGAGCAGCAGCAGATCTGCTGCCGGTAATAGAATTTGCCAAAGTGGAAGATGATGTTTTCTATAAAGCCCTTCTGCAGCTAATAAGGTCTTAGGGGGCCCCCATAGGGGGCCCCCAAGGGGGGCCCCCATAGGGGGCCCCCAAGGGGGGCCCCCTAAGACCTTATTTTAGGCACTTGTTAAGCTTTAGCAAACCCAACTTAGACTTCAATTGGGGGACCCCAGGGGGCCCCCAGAGTTATTCTGTGGGGCCCCTTGGGTCCTCAGGGGGCCCCGGGGGCCCCCAAAACCCTGTGGGGGCCCCCTAGCACTTATGGGGGCCCCTGGGGCCTTGCTGGAGTCCAGGAAGCCCCAGGGGGCCCTAGGGGGGCCCCCAAGGGGCCCCCATAATAGATCCTAGGGAGCCCCCTGTATAGTATACTGGGGCCCCCCTAGGGGCCCCCCGGGTCCACTTGGAGGCCCCTAGAGCCCGTGGGGGCCCCCCAGGGGCCCCGCTGATAGTATCTGGGGCCCTCGGGGCCCCAAAGGGGCCCCAAAGGGGCCCTTAAGGGGCCCCAAGGGGCCCCTTTATATAGAGTATATGAGACCCTGGGGCCCCCGACGGGCCCTTGGGGGCCCCCGGGGCCCCTAGGGGGGCCCTTGAAGGGCCCCCAGGGGCCCCCTGGAAGTACCTGGGGCCCCTGGGACCCGAGGGGGGCCCCTGAGGGGGCCCCCGGGGGCCCCCACTGCACCTGAAGGTGTTTTGTGCAATGGATCTGGTTTTTGAGAGGATTTTGGTTCAAATTGTCCGCTGATTGTCAAGGAGTTTGAAAAGAAGATAAATATATCTTTTAGAAACATAAAAAGACAGAAAAAGTCACAAAAAGGACTTCTTTTGGAGCTGGAGTGCTACAGAAAAGCTGAGGAGTTTGGCTGTGCAGCTGTTAGCCGCGTGAAAATCACAAATTTGGCGATTAATTGGCGTTTTTTTGAATTAAATGAATTATTTAATTCATTTAATTGTAATTGGATTCAATAATTGATCAATTGAGCGCTTAAATGGTCAAATATCGGACTTGCAGGCGGGAGAAACGCAGAAAAATGCAGAAAGACGGGGTGGCCGTGTCTAGGGTCAATTTGCGTGGAATTAATCGATTAAATTGCATTTTTTTGTCTTAAATTAATTATTAATTAATTATTTAACAATTATTTGTTATTTATTTCCTTTTTTCGCTTTTTTTGCGGCTTTTTGCGTGCAAATTTGCTGCTTTTGAGGTGGGTGGGTTGGTACTCACCCGGGGGCCAGCAACACCCCCTGGGGGTGCTGCTCCGTTTTCGGTCTTTTTATCTTTTTTAAATAATTAATTTAAATTAATTTAAATAAATAAATTAAATTAATTCATTTTTGAAGGGCTGGGGGCTCTGCAGCGCGCAGGGGCCGCTGCCGCCACCCCAGACACACCCGTCGAGGGTTTAGGGTTTAGGGTTTAGGGTTTAGGGTTTAGGGTTTAGGGTTTAGGGCTGCGCGTCGCCGACTGAGCACTTCTTTCAATTTTATTTTCTTTTTTAATTTAAACTTCTCCAGCTCCTAAGCCCTAACCCTAAGCCGGCCTGCCGCCTGCGGCGCTACCCAAACCCTAGGGTTTAGGGTTTAGGGTTTAGGGTTTAGGGTTTGGGGCTCGCTAGAATGCTACCCAAGCCCAAACGCAAAGACAAGCACAAAGAGAGGCGTGCTGCAGCAGCAGCAGCAGCAGCAGCAGCAGATTCCACCTCTTCTTTGCCCCCAACTGAGTACTTCGGGGGGGCCCCCAGGGGCCCCCCGGGGGGGCCCCCCGAAGACAGCAGCAGAGGGGGGCCCCCCGATGAGGGGGCCCCCCGCAGCAGCCGCAGGCGCAGCAGAAGATTAAAAGATCGGAGTCCCCCGGACTATTCTGCTGACGAAATGCTGACTCTGCTTGAGCAGCAGCAGCAGCAGCAGCAGCAGCAGCAGCAGCAGCAGCAGCAGCAGCAGCAGCAGCAGCGGCAGAAGAAGAGAGGGGCCCCCAGGGGCCCCTCCTCCTCCAAACCCTCCGCCAGGCGCGCCCGCAGAGAAGACAGCAGAGGGGGGCCCCCCTTGGGGGCCCCCTTGGGGGGCCCCTTGGGGGGCCCCTTGGGGGCCCCCTTGGGGGGCCCCTTGGGGGCCCCCCTAGAAGGGTCTTGGGGGCCCCTGTCTCTCAGCAGCAGCAGCAGAAAGGAGGGGGGGCCCCCCGGGGGGCCCCCAGGGGGGCCCCCCTTGGGGGCCCCCCTCCTGGGGGCCCCCCCTGAAGGCAGCTCAGTGAGTTCTTCTTCTTCTTCGCTTCGGGGGCTGGGGCTGGGGCCCCACCCTCCAGCAGCAGCAGCAGCAGCAGCAGCAGCAACAGCAGCAGCAGCAGCAGCAGCAGCAGAAGATACCTGTGTCTTGGTGCCCCTCAATCAGGCCAGGGCCCTGCTGGCCTCCGCATCTCCTGCTGCAGTGCAGCTAGCAGCAGCAGCAGCAGCAGCAGCAGCAGCAGCAGCAAACCCTTACAAGAGCAGCAGCCCTCAAGACAGCTTCTCGGGGGCCCCCCGAGGGTACTGGGGGCCCCCCTTTTCAGCCGAAGTCTTTGACTCAAACTCATAACTCAACTCATCCTTTTAGGTATTTACTTTTATTTTGTTTTTATTTTATTTTTAATCTTTTTTTTTAATTTTCTTTTTTTGTTTTTATTTTTTTTATTTCTTTTTGTTTCTTTTTGTCTCATTCTTTTTATTTCCTTTTTCTTTTATTTTCTTTCACTTTTGTCTCCTCATTTATATATTTATTTATTTATTTATTTATTTCTTATTTATTTATTTTTATTTATTTATTTATTTATTTATTTTTATTTAAAGGTTTTATCTTTTCATTTTTAAATTATTTTCTCTTCAATTACCCTCTTTTAATTTATCTCCTTTTACTTTTGCAGCTTTCCATTTCCTTATTTCTTCATGTTCCATTTTATTTATTTCATTTTTATTTTACTTATTTTATATTACTTATTTTATTTATTTAATTTAATGTAATTTAATTTAATTTAATTTAATTTTATTTTATTTTATTTAATTTTATTTTTAATTTTACTCTTTCTTAGGCACCCCTCTCTTTCCACTTCTTCATATCCCGCAAGTCGATTACCCTCTTTAGCTGCGGGGGGCCCCCTGGGGGCCCCCCTGGGGGGCCCCCCCGGGGGCCCCCTGGGGGCCCCCCTTGGGGGCCCCGTGGGGGGCCCCCAGGGGGGCCCCCCAGGGGGGCCCCTGCTGTCTGGGTCTGGGCACAGTTTTGGGGCCCCCGGGGACCCCCGCCGCTATTTGCTGCAGCCCCAAGAAGAGGCCCTTTGGGGGGCCCCCCTAGCAGCAGGGGGGCCCCCTGCTGCTGCTGGGGGCCCCCTTAGCAGCAGCGGGGGCCCCCTGGGACTGCGGGGGCCCCTCCAGAGAAGCAGCAGCGAAAGAACTGTACCCTCTTTGTCCCCTTTGACAGAATTAAGAAGAAGACCCTCTTTAAGAGATGTTAGGGGGGGCCCCCAGGGGGGCCCCCAGGGGGGCCCCCAGGGGGGCCCCCAGGGGGGCCCCCAGGGGGGCCCCCAGGGGGGCCCCTCTCTGCAGGGCCCAGTCTGTACCCCCCAGAGAAACGCGCAGCAGCAGCTGCAGCAGCAGCAGATGCTGCAGCAGCAGCAGATGCAGCAGCAGCAGCTGCAGCAGCTGCAGCAGCTGCACCGCCAGCCCCACAGAATAGAAGCCAGAGGGGCCACAGTCCGAAGACCCATGGGGGCCCCCATGGGGGCCCCCCTGGGGGCCCCCATGGGGCCCCCTCAACCAGTACCCTGGGGGCCCCCCGCGGCCTTGCCGGGGGCCCCCCGCATCCCTCGTGGCTTTGCACAAGACAGGACTCCCAGCGCAGCAGCAGCAGCAACAGTAGCAACAGCAGCAGCAGCAGCAACAGCAGCAGCAGCAGCAGCGGGAGGCAAAGGACTCCCAGGCTTGTGCCCCCCGGAGGGGCCCCCTGGGGGGCCCCCCATGGGGGCCCCCGGGGGGCCCCCCATGGGGGCCCCCGGGGGGCCCCCGTCACTAAACTTGTGCAGGCAATGGCGAGAAGGGGACAGACAATCCTTAAGGGCCCCCACTCATGAGTTGGGGGCCCTAAGGGCCCCCCCGGACACTCCTGCTGCTGCTGCTGTGCTGCACCTGGAGGGGCCCCCCGCAGCAGCAGCAGCAGCAGAAGCAGCACAGGGGCCCCCGCAGCAGCAGCGGGGGCCCCCAGCCTCAGGGGCCCCCGGGGCCCCCGCTGCTGCTGCCCCTGCGGGGGGCCCCCCTCAAGGCCTCCCTAGGGGCCCCCTTCCTGCATTAGAGGGTCTTGCTGCAGCGCTGCTGCCTGCAGCAGCAGCAGAGGGGGCCCCCTCTGGCAAAGACAGCAGCGGGGGCCCCGGGGGGCCCCCCAGGGGCCCCCTGACAGTGTCAAGGGTGTACTTAAACGCTCTGTACCCTATGGGGGGCCCCCTGGAGGGTACTGAAGGGCTGGGGGGCCCCCTGCAGCAGGGGCCCCGCCGGGCCCTTGCTGCTGCTGCTGCTGCAGCAGCAAAGGAAACACTAGGGGCCCTAGAAGCAGCAAGGGGGCCCCCCGTGCTGCGCCTGCCCTGGACAGACAAGGGGCCTCCAGAAGCCCCGGGGGGCCCCCCTGAACCCTCTGGGGGCCCCCCAGGGGGCCCCCCTGGGGGCCCCCCAGGGGGCCCCCCAGGGGGCCCCCCAGAGGGTACAAATTCGGGACCCACTTTAGTACCTGTTCGTACCCTGCAAGACCTGCGTCAAAGTGGGTTTTTGTCTTTTTAAATTTCGTTTAATTTAATTTATTTTAATTTGCTGCTGCTCCTTTAAAAGAAAAAGAAATAAAGTCTTAAAAGTCTTTTTGTTTTGCTGCTGCAGCTGCTGCTGCTCTCGTGGGGGGCCCCCCGCTGCTGCAGTCCCCTGTGGAGATTCATGCTGCTGCTGCTGCTTTAGCTGCTGTGCGTCTCGAGCCTGCAGCACGTGCTGCTGCTGCAGCAGGCGCAGCAGCAGCAGCAGCAGCAGCAGCTCTCAGGAGGGACGCAGCAGCAGCAGCAGCAGCAGCGACGCAGGCGGTCGAAGACCCTGCTGCTGCTGCTGCTGCTGCTGGAGGTGCCATTACAGCAGCAGCAAACTTCCTCCAGCAGGTGAGGGGCCCCCTCTGTCCTTGTTCTTCCTAGCCCAGCAGCAGCAGCAGCAGCAGCAGCAGCAGCAGCAGCAGCAGCATTAGCCACTGCTCTGCTTAAGCTAATTAATTTGCCTGCCTTTCGCCCTTCTAGGGGGCTCCCCCTGCTGCTGCTGTGGAGCTGCTGCTGTTTAGCTGCTGCTTCTGAGCTGCTGCTGCTGAGCTGCTGCTGCTGAGCTGCTGCTGCAGCTGAGCTGCTGCTGCTGCTGCTGCTGCTGCTGAGCTGCTGCTGCTGCTGTGGGGCGTTTGTCTTGCTGCAGGCCTTAGCAGCAACACTGGACGCATGGAGACTTTCTCTTTGGGAGCAAAAAGAAAAAAAAGAAATTTCAAACAAAAAGGCAGAGGCCCTGGAGACTCTCGGTAGGCGCAGCAGCAGCAGCAGCAGCAGCAGCAGCAGCGGCAGCAGCAACAGCAGCAACAGCAGCAGCAGAAGCAGCAACAGCAGCAACAGCAGCAGCAGAAGCAGCAGCAACAGCGGCAGCCGCTTGCTGCTGTCGAGAGACGGTCGCTGTCGTGCCTAAGCCCCTGCTGCTGCTGCTGCTGCTGCTGCTGCTGGCCCTGCGGTGTCTGTACAGCTGAAGTTGCTGCTGCAGTTGCTGCGCAGCAGCTGCAGCAGCAAAGCCACAGCCTCCGTTTGGCTGTTGAGAAAAGCATAGAGAGACAAAGAGACAAACTCAAGAGAGAGAGAGACAGAGTGCAGCAGCAGCAAACTGCTGCTGCTGCAGCGCAGCAGGTTCTCGCCGTGCGTCCTGCTGCTGCTGCTGCTGCTGCTGCTGCTGCTGCTGCTGCTGCTTTCGTGTCCTTATGGCTCTTCCCTTTTCCCTCGGGGGCCTCGTCACTTCTTGGGTTCTTCTTGCTTCTAGTTTGTTGCTTCTTCTGCTGCCTCTGGACCCTAGGGTTTAGGGTTTAGGGTTTGGGGTTTAGGGTTTAGGGTTTAGGGTTTGGGGTTTAGGGTTTCCGTTTTTCCCTTCAGAGACGCGCAGAGCAGTGGAAGAGGCACTGGCTGTCGTTACACAGCGCCACAAGCAAGTAAGTGAGCAGCAGCAGCAGCAGCAGCAGCAGCAGCAGCAACAGCAGCAGCAGCAACAGCGGCAGCAGCAACAGCAGCAACAGCAGCTGCTGTTGCTGCAGAAGACTGGCTTGTCCTCTGCCCACTGTGTTGTTGACAAGAAAGGGTGCAGCAAAAGCCAACAGCTTTGCTGCTGCTGCTGCTGCTGCTGCTGCTGCTGCTGCTGCTGCAGGCAGCTGCGGGATTTAACAACAGCAGCAAAACTGCTGCAGGCGTTCTCTGCTGAGGCCCCGCCGCCCCAAGGGCCCCGCGCTCATATCGAGGGTGGGTTTAATGTCTAGGGTTTAGGGTTTAGGGTTTAGGGTTTAGGGTTTAGGGTTTAGGGTTTAGTCCCTGTTATCCCGGTGGGGCCAAGGTAGACGGGGGCCGAGGGTGAAGGGTTAAGGGTTTAGGGTTTAGGGTTTAGGGTTTAGGGTTTGTGGTGTGTTGACGAAGAAATAGACTGGAACCGGCCGCCGAGAACGCTGCAGCAGCTACAGGTAACTTGCAGCAGCAGCAGCAAAAGCAGCCGCAGCAGCAGCAGCAAATGTAGCAGCGGCAGCAGCAGCAGCAGCAGCAACAGCAGCAACAGCAGCAACAGCAGCAACAGCAGCATTTGGGCAGCTGGCTGCTTATTAGTTTATCTGAGGCCCGAGGTTTGCTGGGTTGTATGTACTGCGCGCATTGCTGCTGCTGTTGCTGCTGCTGTTGCTGCTGCTGTTGCTGCTGCTGTTGCTGCTGCTGCTGCTGCTGTTGCTGCTGCTGCTGCTGCTGCTGCTGCTGCTGCCAGGATGACTGTTTTGCTGCTGCAAAGGAGACAGGCGTTTTAAGCGAAGCCAAAGAAGCAGCTCTTATCGCCAACAGGAAGCAACTCAGGAAGTTGGAGGCTCAGGTAGGGTTTAGGGTTTAGGGTTTAGGGTTTAGGGTTTAAGCTTCAGGGTTTAGGGTTTAGGGTTTAGGGTTATGGTTGAGGGGTTAGGGTTTTCTTCAGATGGTGATGCAAGCGCACAATGCAAGGAAGCTGCTGAGGGCCCTTGGAGAAAAGCGGCAGTTGCTGGTAGGCCTAAGGGTTTAGGGTTTAGGGTTTAGGGTTTAGGGTTTAGGGTTTAGGATTCAGGCTTTCGTTTGCCCTCCAGTTTGAAGATACCTTCTTATCACGTTATGAGCTTTGAGGGTTTAGATCTCAACTTGCTGCTGCTTCTTCTTGCTTTCTTTCCTTCTGCTGACGACTTACAGATTAAGGGTTTAGGGTTTAGGGTTTAGGGTTTAGGGTTTAGGGTTTGGGGTGTTTGCAGCTGAGGTTCGCTGCGCTATTCCACCGGCGCGCAATGCCGGAGAGCGACGAAAGGGCAATCTTCAGCCGGCTGCAGAAGGTGGGTTTAGGGTTTAGGGTTTAGGGTTTAGGGTTTAGGGTTTAGGGTTCAAGACAAGGGTTTAGGGTTTAGGGTTTAGGGTTTAGGGTTTAGCGTATCGACTTGCCCGCAGGCTCAGCTCATCACTGACTCCACGGGCCTCGAAGACCTCGAGAACAAACCCAACTCCCTCAACAGCAATTCTGCAGGGGGCCCCCCGCCGCAGCTCGTGGGGCCCCTGTCTGTCGGAGTGTTCCCTCTTCACTGCTTCTTACCCTCACCCCCGAGGGTCTGAAGCTTTTCGTTTTTCTTTGAGTTCTCTTTTGGCAGATTCTGCTGCCAATTCAACCCCAGATGACCCGGAAGAACAACAAATAAATACCCAAGGGGGCCCCCAGGGGGCCCCCCAGGGGGCCCCCCAGGGGGCCCCCCAGGGGGCCCCCCAGGGGGCCCCCCAGGGGGCCCCCCTGGGGGCCCCCCAGGGGGGCCCCCAGGAGGCTCCCCTGGAGCTGGCTAGGGGGCCCCACCCAGAGGGAGGGGACCCCGGGGGCCCCCAGGACCCAGTTGGGGGCCCCCCCGAGCAGCATGGGGGCCCCCAAGTGGGTCCTGGGGGCCCCCTGAGGGGGCCCCCAGGGTACGGGGGGGCCCCCCGGGGGGGTACTCCTGAAAAGGGTAAGGGGGCGGGCGGGGGGCTGCAGGATCTGGAGCTTCGTTTAGAGGGACTGTCTCTGAGTAGAAGAGCAGCAGCAGCAGCAACAACTGCAGCAGCAGCAGCAGCAGCAGCAGCAGCAGCAGCGCCGGCAGCACCGCCACCAGCAGCAGCAGCAGCAGCAGCAGCAGCAGCAGCAGCAGCAACGCCTGTGAGGGCTCAGGTGTCTAGACACCCCGAGGGCTTTGCTGCTACTTTTTCGCTGCGGTCTTTTGTGGGGTCTCGGCGCATGCGTTGAGGTGTACGTACACCTCAGCCAGCAGCAACTGCAGCAGAAGACAACTGCCAATTAAGCTTTATTTATTTTTGTTTCCATTTTGTTTTTATTTATATTTATATTTTTAATTTTATTTTCTCTTTTTGAGAATTAATTTAAAAAAAAGAAGAGAGCAGCAACAAATTCATTTAGGCAATTAGAGGACACGTGGGCTGGCGCAGCATCCTGCTGCTGCTGCTGCTGCTGCTGCTGCTGCTGCTGCAGTGCAGCAGCAGCAATCTCCAATGAAAAAGTTCGTCTGAATGCTGCGCGCCCCCACCTAGCCTCCAAACCCTAAACCCTAAACCCTAAACCCCACCTGGGTCTCCTCCTTTCTAGCTCTTTAGAATAAATTTCCAAAAGGACTGTACATGGCTAGCTGTGTAGCTAGCTGCGTTGCAAGCTGTGTAGCTAGCTGCGTAACTAGCTGTGCAGCTAGCTGTGCAGCTGGCTGTGTAGCTAGCTGTGCAGCTAGCTGTGTAGCTAGCTGTGTAGCTAGCTGTGCAGCTAGCTGTGCAGCTGGCTGTGTAGCAAGCTGTGCAGCTAGCTGTGTAGCTAGCTGTGTAGCTAGCTGTGCATCTAGCTGTGTAGCCAGCTGTGCAGCTAGCTGTGCAGCTAGCTGCACAGCTAGCTGTGCGGCCAGCTGCCTGGCCGACTGCCTGGCTAGCTTTGTGGCTAGCTGCGTGGCTAGCTGCTTAGCTAGCTGCGTGGCTAGCTGCTTAGCTAGCTGCTTACTGTGGCTAGCTGCTTAGCTAGGTGCTTGGCTGGCTGCTTAGCTAGCTGTGTGGCTAGCTGTGTGGCTAGCCGCTTGCCTAGCTGTGTGGCCAGCCGTGTGGCTAGCTGTGTGGCTAGCTGCCTAGCTAGCCGTGTGGCTAGCTGGGGCTGGGCGTGGGCTGCTGCGCAGCTAGCTGCAGCTGGCTGCAGCTAGCCGTTTCCATTTGCAGTCTGCTGTTTGGCCGGCTGCAGCCGCAGCTAGCTAGCTACAGCTAGCTAGCTACGACTAGCTAGTTACAACTAGCTAGCTACAACTAGCTAGCTACAAGTAGCTAGCTATAACTAGCTAGCTACAGCTAGCTGCAGCTAGCTGCGGCTGGCAACAGCTATGTGCTGCAGCTAGCTGCTGCAGCTAGCTGCTGCAGCTATCTGCTGCAGCTAGCTGCAGCAGCTAGCCGGACAGGCAGCCGCAATGAGAAGGAGAGAAAAGGCTTGAGCTAGATGAGGTGTATGTACAGCTGAGCAGCGGACAGTTGGAGGAGCTGGAAGGATTGATATTTGCTTTTGTTTATTTGTTTATTTATTTTATTTTATTTTGTTTTATTTTATTTTATTTTATTTTATTTTTTTTTATTTTATTATATTTTATTTTATTTTATTTCATCTTATCTTGTTATTTAATTAAACTGGGAGATTAATAAGCTTCTGCGGTGTCTCTGCAGGTGTGCGCGTCGCGAGGCAGTCAAAAGGGGAAATAAAAAGCATTTAAAAAGAATAAATAAAACAAAATAAATTAAATTAAATAAAATGAAATAAATAAAAGCCTTTTCAGCTTTCTCTGCATGCAGCCGAGCTGTCTATACACCCGAACTCTATCTATCGCGGCCGAGACACACTGGAGCCGCTCGGGTGTACGTACACCTCAAGAAAGGCCGAAAGTCATTGAAATAAAGAAGAAATGCAAATTAAAAATAAAAATAAAAAAGAAAAATAAAAGTAATTATTAATTCGGCGGCCTTTAACTCCCTATCTTCGTCCTCTGCTGCAGCAGGCCCAAGTGACTCTGTCTTGCTGCTGCTGCTGCTGCTGCTGCTGCTGCTGCTGCTGCTGTTTGCTGATATTTTCCTATTTTTCTTCGCCATTTTCAGATTTTTTAGACCCAACTGGTGCTCTAAGGATAATTAATTTGCTTTTTTCATTTCCAATAATGTTTTATTTCTTCTTTTCCATTTCTTCCCGCCCTGCAGCTAGGAAAGGCTCTCGGCGCAGCCACAAACCCTAAACCCTAAACCCTAAACCCTTCTATACACCACAGAAAAGAGTAAGAAGAAAAGAGCCCAAGCCCTAAATCCCGAGCCCCAAGTCCCGAGCGCTAAACTCCAAACTCTAAACCCTAAACCCTAAACCCTAAACCCTAAACCCTAAACCCTAAACCCTGCCGATAGGCTATATCTCCCGTGTGCCGCCGACTGGTTGCTCTCTCTGCTTCCTACTTCTATTTTCTTTGCTGCTTTGTTTCATTTCCAGGGTATTTCCAGAGTCCCATGAAGCCTTTTTTGCTGCTGCTGCTGCTGCTGCTGCTGCTGCTGCTGCTGCTGCTGCACCGAGGGGCCCATTCTTCAGATTGGGGTGTATCCGCAGCTCCGGCGTTTCGCCGCCTGCAGCCCCACTGAGGTGTACGTACACCGCAAGGCCACCAAGAGCAGCAGCAGCAGAACCAACAGCAGCAGCAGCAGCAGCAGAACCAGCAGCAGCAGCAGCAGCAGCAGCTGCAGCGCGGGCGGCAGCAGCAGCTGCAGCGGGGCAGCAGCAGCAGCAGCAGCAGCAGCAGCGGGAGTGCCAGCAGCAGCGAAATGAGAGGAAGGGGGGCCCCTGCTTGCTGTGCCCAGGGGCCCCTGGTTTCTTAAAAGATTTATTTGCTTCTGTCTCTTTTTAGCAGCAGCAGCAAAAGGAGACTTGGGGGCCCCCAGCAGCAGCAATGACCAACAGCAACAGCAAGACCCGTTCCCTTCCCCTGCTGCAGCAGGGGGCCCCCGGGGGGCCCCCTGCAGCAGCAAGGGTTTCTGCTGCTCGCAGCAAGCACATCTTTTCGTTTTTGCTGCACCACCACCCGAGCCCCCGCAGCAGCAGCAGCAGCACAAGCAGCAGCAGCAGCAGCAGCAGCAGCAGCAGCAGCAGCAGCAGCAGCAGCAGCAGCAGCAGCACCTTTTCGAAGCGTGCTTCTAAAGTTTTTCGCCCGAAAAAAGAGGCCCCGCTGCTGCCCCGCAGAAAGGGCCCACAGGGGCCCCCTGGGGGCCCCCCTGCTGCTGCAGCAGGGGGCCCCCCTGTCCCTTTTAAGTTCGCTTTTAAGGTCTCGAGGCCCCTCGAGGGGCCCCCCGAGGGGCCCCTCGAGGGGCCCCCCGAGGGGCCCCTCGAGGGGGCCCCCAAAAGGGCCCCTGCCGGGTCCTCAAGGGGGCCCCCGGAAGGGCCCCCGGGGGGCCCCCCGGGAGGGTACCTCATGAAGGGGGCCCCCGAGGGGCCCCCCAAAGCAGCCGCAGTGCTGGCATGGGGTACTGATTTTTGCGAGGGGAGCCAGGGGGCCCCCTTGACCCTTTCAGCTTCTCTCCCGGGGGCCCCCACGGGCGAGGGGGGCCCCCAAGGGGGGCCCCCCAGCCTGGGGGCCCCTGGGGGCCCCCCAAGGGGCAGCCGCCCCATAAGCTGGCTCAAAAGGGCCTTTAAAGTGGCAGTGCAGCGCAGCAAAAGCAAATCAGCATTAGAGAGTCCCAGGGGGCCCCCCGGGGGGCCCCCCGGGGGGCCCCCCGAGGGGCCCCCCGGGGGCCCTGGGGGCCCCCTGCTGGGCCTGGCAGCAGGGGCCCCAGGGCCCAGCAGCAGGGACTGCCTGGGGCCCCGGGGGGCCCCCGAGGCCCCCGAGGCCCCCGAGGCCCCCAGGGGGGTTTTGTCGCTTGCGGGGCCCCTGGGGGGCCCCTCGAGCGAGCGAAGCAGCAACAGCAGCAACAGCAGCAACAGCAGCAGCAGCAGCAACGGGAGCAGCAGCAGCAGCAGCAGCAGCGGACAAAAGAGCGGGCCCTCAGCAGCAGCCAGCGGCAGCGGTACCCCCATGAGAAAGGCCTCGGGGGCCCCCGACTGCCAGGGGGCCCCCAAAGATACCCTTTTTGCTGAGGGGGGGGCCCCCCATTTGATGCAGTTTACCCCAGTGGCCCTAACGGCTTCCTCGCGGCAGGGGCCCCCTGCCAAGAAGGGGCCCCCGGGGGCCCCCAAGGGAAGGTACAGTTCCCAAGAGGACCCTGAGGGGGCCCCCAAGCACTTGGGGGGGCCCCCCAAGCCAGAAGAGGGCCTCAGGGGCCCCCCCTTTGAAGGGTACAGCAGCGGGCTTCTGGGGGGCCCCACATGGGGCCCCTCGGCCCCCGGGGTTTACACCTGCTGCTTGCTGCAGCAGCAGCGCCGCTGGGGGGCCCCCTGGGGGGCCCCCAACACCCAAATAGGGTACTTGGGGGCCCCCTCAATTGAGGAACAAAAGGCCTTCTTTGCTGCTTCCTCATGGGAGCCCCAAGACTTCAAATTCATAAGAACAGTAGGTAAGAAACTCCTCGGAAAAAGGGTTCCTTGGGGGCCCCTAGGGGGCCCCTGGGGGCCCCTGGGGGCCCCTAGGGGGCCCGTAGAGGGTCCCTAGGGGGCCCCTACGGGGCCCTAAAAGCCCCCGCGAGGGGCCCCCAGGGGGCCCCCGGGGGGCCCCTAGGGGGCCCCAGAGGGGGCCCACGACATCGCCTGGGGGGCCCCCAGGGGGCCCCTGGAGGGTTCTTAGGGCCCCCCACAGGGGCCCCATGACATCTCAAGGGGGGCCCCTAGGGGGCCCCAAAGAGGCCCCAGGAGATTTTGTGGGGGGCCCCTGGGGGGCCCCAGAGGGCCTTCTGGGGCTGGCTATGGGTTGCGAATACCTAAACCCTAAACCCTAAACCCTAAACCCTAAACCCTAAACCCTAAACCCTAAACCCTAATTTCTGGGTTTTGTTTCTCTCAGGCACGGGCACATTAGGCCGAGTCTTCATAACTCGTTTAAAGCCCCGAGAGGCTCAGCGCTGCAGGGCCTGTCCCCTTGGGGGCCCCCTTGGGGGCCCCCCCCTCTCCCCTTCTTCCCTTGGGGGCCCCCTGGGGGCCCCCCTGGGGGCCCCCCTGGGTTCGCCTTCCCGAGTGCCCCTTGGGCGGAGCCTGGGGGCCCCCCTGGGGGCCCCCCTGGGGTGCCCCCTGGGGGGCCCCCTGGGGGGCCCCCTGGGGGGCCCCCTGAGGGACCCGCTGGGGGGCCCCCTGGGGGGCCCCCTGGGGGGCCCCCAGGAACTAGAGGGGCCCCAGGAGGGGGCCCCCTGCTGCTGCGAACTGCGGGGGGCCCTGGAAAGCATTCCTTATGCTGTGAAGAGATTAAGGAAGTATCAAATTCTGCAGACGAAGCAGCAAACTCATGTTTTAAATGAAAAGAAGATTCTGAGAAACATGAACCATCCTCTCGTCGTCAACCTGTGCGCTAAACCCTAAACCCTAAACCCTAAACCCTAAACCCTAAACCCTAAGCCCTGGGCGTTGGGCGCTGCCCACAGGGTCCTTCGCCTCGCTTTTAAACCCTGAAAGTCACTTAACCCTAGACGAGAAACCCTAGGCTTTAGACCCTAAACCCTATGAAACTAAACCCTAAACCCTAAACCCTAAACCCTAAACCCTAAACCCTAAACTCTAAGCCCTCTGGTGTAGTTAGTGACATGCATCGGCCCCGAAAGGGCTCCAACTGGGCAGCGGCGCTGCTTGCAGACCTGCACGGTCAAGGGTTTAGGGTTTAGGGTTTAGGGTTTAGCGTTTAGGGTTTAGGGTTTAGGGTTTAGGGTTTAGGGTTTGGCGCTCAGGCTCACGACGTTCCAGACGAGGACGCACTTGTTCTTGCTGATGGAATTCGTTGGAGGGGGGGAACTCTTTTCTCTTCTCAAGTGAGTCAGGGTTTAGGGTTTAGGGTTTAGGGTTTAGGGTTTAGGGTTTAGGGTTTAGCGCTTAGGGTTTAGCGTTTAGGGTTTAGGGTTTCACCCGAATACTAACCGCCAAACCTCAGCCTCGAAACCCTAAACCCTAAACCCTAAACCCTAAACTCTAAACGCCAAACCCTAAACACAAAACCCTAAACCCCAAACCCCCTTAACCCCAAACCCGAGCCGCTTAACCCTAAACCCTAAATCCTAAACCCAAACCCCAAACCCTAAACCCTAAACCGCAAACCCTAAACCGCAAACCCTAAACCCTAAACCCTAAACCCTAAACCCTAAACCCTAATTTTGCATGCAGTCGCAAAGGCTCTCTGCGTTTGGAAGCTGCTCGATTTTATGCCGGAGAGGTTTTGGTGGCTCTGCTGTACATACACAGTAAGCACTTCAAATTGTTTTTATTTTTATTTATTTTTATTTTTATTTTCTTTTTATTTTCTTTTTAATTCTTTTTATTTCCTTTTGTTCTTCTTTTTGTTTCTCTTTTATTTTCTTTTTTTATTTTCTTTTTTTACTTTCTTTTTATTTTCTTTTTCTTTTTTATTTTTCAAATCTTTTGTTCCCTTTTAACAGTTCTTTGTTTCTTTAATCTTTTTATTTCTTTTTTTATTATTTTTATTTTTTATTTCTTTTCCCTTCCACTCTCTTCAAATTCCTTTCATTTAATTTCATTTTCTGTTATTTCATTTTTTGTTATTTCTTTTTCTTTTATTTCTTTTTCTTTTATTTCTTTTTCTTTTATTTCTTTTTCTTTTATTTCTTTTCATTTATTTCTTTTTCATTTATTTCTTTTTCTTTTATTTCTCTTTTATTTATTTCTTTTCCACTATTTCTTTTATATCTCTTATTTCTTTTCCATCATTCCTTTCCCTGCATTTGCTTCTTTTATTTCTTTCACTTCTTCACTTCTTTATTTCTTCTATTCTTCAATTTATTAATCCCTTTTATTCTTTTATTTATTAATTTCTTTTATTCTTTTATTTATTTATTTCTTTATTCTTTATTTCTTTTCTCTTTTTTCTTTTCTTTCTCCAGGCCTCGGGGTTATTTACAGAGACTTAAAACCAGAAAACATTTTAATCAACAGTGATGGTCATATTAAAATTGTGGATTTTGGATTTTCAAAACAAATCGAAAAACCCAAGCCTTTCGTCTTGGGGCCCCACACCCTCCTGGGGCCCCCGGGGGCCCCTCTGGGGGCCCCCCTGGGGGCCCCCCTGGGGGCCCCGGGGGCCCCGGGGGCCCCGGGGGGCCCCTCCAGGGGGGCCCCCGGCGGACACGGGGGCCCCCCGGGGGCCCCCCTGGGGCCCCTCAGCTGCAACCACCCAGCATGTGCTGCTGCCAGGTTCAAGCAGTACAGTGAGCTGGCAAGGCAGGGGCCCCCTGCTGCTGCTGCTGCTGCTGCTGCTGCTGCTGCTGCTGCTGCTGCAGCAGACACAGCAGCAGCGCACGGGGCCCGGTGGACCCTCCAGGGTACTGAAGCAGCTGGGTACCCTCCTGAGGGGCCCCTCGAACCAGGGGGCCCCCTTGCTGCATGCAAAGTGTTTGGGGGGCCCCCCGAAGAGACTTTGAGTCCCACGGGGGCCCTTAAGGAAAGCATTACAGAAGAGGGAGAAGAAACAGGCTGCGAAGCAGGTGGGCTGCTGCTGCTGCTGCTGCTGCTGCTGCTGCTGCTGCTGCTGCTGCTGCTGCTGTTGTTGTTGCTGTTGCCGTTGCTTTTGCTATTGCTGCTGCTGTTGCTGCTGCCGCTTTCTCTCGCGCTGCCGCCTCTGTTTTGCGTCTGCTGCGTCTGCTGCTGCTTCCGCTGCTGCTGCTGCTGCAGTTGCTGCTGCTGCTGCTGCTGCTTGCGGCGCAGTGCTGCTGCCAGCGCTGACCCTGAAGCGCCCACTGACACAGGGGCCCCCCTCCACGGGGGCCCCCCTTTCGGAAGCAACTACAAGAGCAACAACTCCTTCTTTGTGGCTAGAAAGTGGGTCTCTTTCATCTTTAACAACTCTGGAAGCAGCAGCCCTGGATGCATGCATGGGGCCCCCGCAGCAGCAAACTCCCACTTCGGGGGGCCCCCTCAGGACCCTCCTGGGGGCCCCCCCCCCCCGGGGGCCCCCCC
>NW_013654791.1:0-7500 GCF_000499385.1 Eimeria necatrix | reverse complement strand
GAGTTTTAAGAGGGTTTGAGGAGGGTTTCAAAAGGGTTTGAGGAGGGTTTTAAGAGGGTTTGAGGAGGGTTTGAGGAGGGTTTTAAGAGGGTTTGATGAGGGTTTTGAGGAGGGTTTGATGAGGGTTTGATGAGGGTTTGAAAAAACGCGAAAAAGGGTTTTTGGAAAACTCCAAAAAGATGCAAAGATACTTGAAGATATTTTGGCACTTTAAAAACACTTTTAAAAACACTTTTAAAAACACTTTTTGGGGTTTTTCAAACACTTTTAAAAATACTTTTCTGCTTTTTTTAAAACGCTTTTTGTCTCTTTTAAAAGCACTTTTTGGCACTTTTTAAAACACTTTTTTCTCTTTTAGAAACCCTTTTTGTCTTTTTTTGAAGCATTTTTGTCTCATTTTATTTGACTTTATTGTTTTTCTTTTTTATTATCTTTTTATTTTATTTTTTGTCTTTTTTTGGATTTAAAAAAATTCCATTTTGTCTCTTTTTGCTTTTCTCTCTTTTGTTGTTTTTGTCTCTTTAGAGCAGCAGCACCTTTGCGACAGCTGGCTGCATGACTTCTGACGCAGCAGCAGCAGCAGCAGAATCATCAGCAGCAGCAGCAGCAGCAGCAGCAGCAGCAGCAGCAGCAGCAGCAGCAGCAGCAGCAGCAGCAGCAGCTCTTCCATGCAAGAGACAGAGGGCCTTTTTTGTCTCTTTTATTATTCTACAAACAAAACTCTTTTCATTCACAGGTAAACCCAGCAGCAAAAATAAATATTCCCCAACAGGGGCCCCCAGGGGGGCCCCCAGGGGGGCCCCCAGGGGGGCCCCCAGGGGGGCCCCCAGAGGGGCCCCCAGAGGGGTATCCAGAGGGGCCCCTCTGACGGGGGGCCCCTCTGAGAGGGGCCCCCTAAGAGGGGCCCCTCTGGGGGCCCCCAAAGGGTCTTTTGAGGTTTATGGGCCCCCTATTGGGTCCACCCAGAAACTCTTTTGGGGGGCCCCCCCAGGGGCCCCTAAGAAAGTTACAGTGGGTTAGGGGGCCCCAATGGGGCCCCCTAGGGGCCCCCAACAAGATCTCTAGGGGGCCCCTCTACTTATGCTTGCTAGGGCCCCCCGGGGGCCCCCTGGGGGGCCCCCGCAAAGGCTCTCAAGGGGCCGTTTTATAGGATACCCGGGGGGCCCCCGGAGGGGCCCCCTGGGGGCCCCCCGGGGGCCCCCCGTGCAGCGGAGGGGGCCCCTAGGGGGCCCCCCTGGCAGCAATGGGGGCCCCCTAGGGGCCCTGAGGGGCAGCAAAGAGACATATTTGTCTTGTGTCTCTTTTAAATGTCCTTAGAGAAAAAGAAAACTCTAATTAAATAAAAGAACAGCCGGTGCTGTTTTAGGGGCCCCCAGCACTCAATGGGGGCCCCGCGGGGGCCCCCAAGGTCTTGCTAAACCCCCAAGGGCCCCCAAAGGGGCCCCCAAAGGGGCCCCCAAAGGGGTACTTGAAATCCCCAGTGGGGATTCTATGGGGGGCCCCCAGAGGGGCCCCCAGGCTTTGAACTTAAGCTTTTCATTTTTGGGTGTCTAGCCACCTCTGAGGTGTATGCGCAGCTTTTGGTCATTTCTCAGTCTTCTTGCTTTTCCTTCAGAAGCAAATATGCCATTAAGCGCAGCAGCAGCAGCAGCAGCAGCAGCAGCAGCAGCAGCAAGACAAGCAGCAGCAGCAGCAGCGGCAGCATTGCTGCAGCAGCACAACCAGCAGCAGAAGCAGTAGCAGTAGAAGTATTAGCTGCAACAATAGCAGCAGCAGCAGCAGCAGCAGCAGCAGCAGCAGCAGCAGCATATCCTTTTCCATCTTTTTTGTTTTGTTTATTTTCTTTTCTTTTAAAACTAAACAAATTAATAAATGCATTTCCGTCTCCGAAAACTAACTGTGCAACCCGCGCTGCAGCAAGGGGCCCCCTGCTGCTCTGGGGGGCCCCCTGTGGGGCCCCTGGGGGGCCCCCTACGGCCCCACAGAGGGCCCCTTAGGGGCCCCCCAGGGGGCCCCCAGGGGGCCCCCTAGGGGCCCCACAGGGGGCCCCCAAGGCCGCAGGAGCTGAGGGGGTTCCTTGGGGGCCCCTGCTAGGCAGCACTTGGGGTTGAGGGCCCCCTGCTGTGCCCTATTTAGCTGCCTTTAGAGGGGCCCCCGGGGGCCCTGGGGGGCCCCCCCCCTCCAGGACCCTAGGGGGCCCCCCCCCCTCTACAAAGGGGGGCCCCCCACCAGACCCTATGCGAAGGTACTCCCGTCGCTTGGGGGCCCTTGGGGGCCTCGCACTTGGGGTCACTTGTTTAATAGTGAGACCCCCGAGCTCTAGGGGCCCCCCGGGGGCCCCTTCGGGGGCCCCCCCTGCCTCGCCCCATACCCCAGCAGCCACCAGGGGGCCCCCAGGTGACCCGGGGGCCCCGGGGGCCCCAGGGGCCCCGGGGGCCCCCGGGGCCCCCAGGGGGCCCCTAGGGGCTTTAGGTGATCGGTGGGGCAGTACCCCCTGAAACCCCCACTGAGGCAAAATGCCCAAGGGGGGCCCCCTTTGGGTAGGGGACCCAAGAGATTTATGGAGCCCTTGGGGCCCCCGGGGCTCCGGGGGCCCCGGGGGCCCCGGGGGCCCCGGGGGCCCCTGGGGCCCCGGGGGCCCCGGGGGCCCCTGGGGCCCCGGGGGCCCCTGGGGCCCCGGGGGCCCTGGGGGCCCCTGGGGGCCCGGGGGCCCCGGGAGTTCGTGGGGCTCCGGGGGCCCCTGGGGGCCCTCGGGACTCTGCCACCCCCAGGAGTCGTCGGAGCTGCTGGGGGCCCCCTCTGTTTCGAAAGTACCCTCTTGAGGCTCTTTGCTGCTGCTGCAGGGGCCCCCATCATCGCTGCGTTGCTTGAGGGGCCCCCTAGCCCCAGAGGGGCCCTCTGAAGGGGCCTCGGGGGGCCCCCAAGGGCGTCGGCCTGGAATAAAAGGGGCCCCAGTCTTTCTTCATTTACTTGAGCAGCAACAGCTCTTATACGGCTAAGGGCCCACCCAGGGTACAGGGGGCCCCTACAGGGGGCCCCCAGGGGGCCCCCGGGGGGCCCCCAGGAGGCCCTCTTTTGGGTGTCATGCTGCTGCGCCTGCAGAGGAGGCTCTGCCTCTGCTGCCCCCGCTGCTGCTGCTGCTGCTGCTGCTGCTGCCTCCGCTGCTGCTGCTGCTGCTGCTGCTGCTTGACGAGCCTCCTGAGGCCCTCTAGGGGGGCCCCTCTGTGGGGCCCCTCTTGGGGGGCCCCCCTCTGTCTCTGCCAGGGGCCCCTGTGAGTAGCTGGGGGCTTCTTCTAAAGCGTTGGGGGGCCCCTGGGGGCCCCCCTGAAGTGCTGTGGCAACAATTTGGGGTCCTAGAGTTTCACTTTGGCAGCACATGCGGGGGCCCCTGGAGGGGCCCCCCAAGGGGGGGCCCCCCAGAGAGGGGCCCCTCATGGGGGGGCCCCCCGCGCTGCTGCAGCTGCTGCTAGGGGGGCCCCTCAGTGCTGCTGTGGCTAGCTGCCGTAGCGGCGGGGCTGCTGCCCTTTTGCTGCCTCCCTTGGGGCCCCGAGGCCCATTTTTGGGGCCCCGGGGGCCCCCCTGGGGGCCCCCCTGAGGGGCCCCTGGGGGCCCCCCTGGGGGTGACCCTGGGGGCCCCCGGGGCTCTGGGGGCCCTGGAGGCTCCAGAGTCACTGGGGACCCCAGCCTTTCTGCTGAGCGCGTACCCCTAGGGCCCCCTGCTGCTGCTGCTGCTGCTGCTGCTGCTGCTGCTGCTGCTGCTGTTGCTGCTGCTGCTGCTGAAGCCCTTCTTTTTGGCAGCTTGGGGGCCCCCCCATTGCTCTTGTCTCTTCGCGAGGAGACACAGTGCTGGGGGGGCCCCCGGGGGGCCCCCAGCAGCTCTTGTGGGTCAAGCAGCACAAAGCCATCTTGTGCCCTTGGGGGCCCCCGTGGGCCCCTGGCTGGGGGCCCCTCTGCAGGGGCCCCCTCCCCTGCAGCAGCAGCAGCAGCAGCAGCAGCAGCAGCAGCAGCAGACTCTTTTGCTGCGAAGTACCTAAGGGAATTGCAAACAGCATTTGTTGCTGTTCTTGCTGCTTCCTCCACACTCAGGAAATAGCTGCTGCCTGCCCCTTCTAAGGGGGGCCCCTCTGCAGAAGGGAAGCCCAGGGTCAACTTTCTCAGGGAAGCCTCGCGGGTTAGGGGGGCCCCCCGGGGGCCCCCGGGGCCCCCGGGGCCCCTAATCTTGGCTGTGGGGGCCCCCTCGTCGCCCCTGGAGGGTACAGCTGAACCCTGTCTCCTTCTGGAGGCCCCCCTTTTCTTGGGGGCCCCCTGGGGCCTCGGGAGGGTACTGGGGGGGGCTGCGGGGAGGGGGGCCCCCGTCTGCAGCAGCGCACACCGCAGGCAGGAGTGGGGGGCCCCCCCTTCTCCTCCTGCTGCTGCTGCTGCTGCTGCTGCTGCTGCTGCTGGGGGGCCCCCCGGCTGCAGCAGGAAGGGGGCCCCCCACAGCAGCTGCAGCGCCCAGTCATGAAGGGCCAAGCCCACAGACACTCCAGCCAGCAGCAAAGACCCTGCATCAAAGTACTGCAGCGCGGGGGGCCCCCCAGGGGGCCCCCCGGGGGCCCCGGGGGCCCCCGGGGGCCCGGGGGCCCCCGGGGCCCCGGGGGCCCCCGGAGACCCTGGGGCCCCCGCAGGGGCCCCGCTGCTGCTGCTGCTAGGGGGCCCCCTGGGCAGCTGGTCTTCTGGGGTGGGGGGCCCCCCTCCTTGTCCAGGGGCCCCCAAAGGGGTTTGGGGGCCCCTGTGGTTTACTTCCTCAAGGCCCGAAGCAGCAGCAGAAGGGCTTTTGCCTGAAGAGAAAAACAAATATAGCATTCTTTCAAGTTGCAGCAGCAGCAGCAGCAGCAGCAGCAGCAGCCACAACTGGAGTAGCAGCAGCAGCAGCAGCAGCAGCAATAGCAGCAGCAGTGGTAGCAGCAGCAGCATTACTGCAGCAGCAGCAGCGGCAGCAGCGGCAGTTTCACCAGCGGCAGCTGCAAAAGCAGCAACAGCAACAAATCAGCAGCAGCAGCAGCAGCAGCAGCAGCAGCAGCAGCAGCAGCAGCGGACGCACTTGTGATTGAGGGTCTTCCTTGGGGCCCCTCCTTGGAAACCCTGGGGGCCCCCGTCACTTCGCTGTCTTCTGTAGGAAGAGAGGGCCTCCGTTTGGCTATCTCCTGCATTCCGTGCAACCCTAAACCCTAAACCCTAAACCCTAAACCCTAAACCCTAAACCCTAGCTCTGCGGGGTAGGCGTGCATGCCTAAGGAGCTGTTTGCGCGTTTAGGGTTTTGGCTTTTCCGTAGGAGTTCAGCCCCCGAAGTCCGGATTCAGGGGCCAAGGGTTTAGGGTTTAGGGTTTAGGGTTTAGGGTTTAGGGTTTAGGGTTTAGGGTTTACGGGGCCGAAGGCGCTGAGCCAGGCCCTAGGGTTTGGGTCCCCGTGGCCAAAACTCGAAACCTCCAAAGTGTAGGAAGAAGTAATTCCCAATTCTCTAAACCCTACAACTCTTCCAGTGCCTTCTTTGCACTTTTGAATCTTCGCAGTGCACGCTGAACAAACCCTAAACCCTAAACCCTAAACCCTAAACCCTAAACCCTAAACCCTAAACCCTAAACCCTAGTGCTGGGCGCTCGCAACGCTCAAGCCCAAGCCCGGAGTTCTTCGCCCCTAGCACGCGTAGGGAATGTACACAAGCAGCAGCTTCACCCAAACCCTAAACCCTAAACCCTAAACCCTAAACCACAAACCCTAAACCCTAAACGCTACGCGCCCAAGTTCCCGCAGTCCCAAGACTGTCCTGCAAGCCCTAGAGCTTGCAGGGCCTCGAGTGAAGGGTGAAAAATTTAGGGTTTAGCACTTCGGAGGGAGGGTTTAGGGTTTAGGGTTTAGGGTTTAGGGTTTAGGGTTTAGGGTTTAGGAGATACCATTTATATCAAACCAGGGGCAGCGCTCTTCCAAAGCCTTCAACAAAGTACCCGTTGTGGGGGGCGATGGGCCCAGGGGGCCCCCCAGGGGCCCCCAGGGGGGGCCCCCCAGGGGGCCCCTATAGGGGGGGCCCCCCTGTGGGGGGCCCCCCTTGAGGGTACCCCAGGGAGTACCCTCTGAACCCTCAAACGCGGGGGCCCCCTCGGGGGCTAGGGGCATATCAGCAGCATTTGCGTAGCTGCAAGCAACAGCAGCAGCAGCAGCAGCAGCAGCAGCAGCAGCAGCAGCAGCAGCAGCAGCAGCAGCAAGATTCAAAGAGAGAAGAGCTAGAAGACCTTTCAATGTGTGCTATATTCCCCACGGAGGCCCCCCAGGGTACTGCAGGACTCTCTGGGGGCCCTAAGGGGCCCCTGGGGGCCCTAGGGGGACCCTACAAACCCCTGAGGGCCCCTGCTGCTGCAGTAGCTGCTGCTGCTGCTGCTGCTGCTGCTGCTGCTGCTGCTGCTGTTTGTTAGTGCTTCCGCTGCAGTGCGTAGCTGCTGCTGCTTCTGCTGCAGTGCGTAGCTGCTGCTGCTGAAGTGTGTAGGTGCCACTGCAGCGCTTGCTGCTGCTGCTTGCGCGTGGAGGCGTGGCTGCTGCAGCGCGCAGCAGCAGCAGCAGCAGCAGCAAAACGGAGCAGCAGCAGCAGCAGCAGCAGCAAGGAGCCCCTGCCTGCTCACATGAAGATGTCTTCCTTCGAAGAGTGGGAATGAATGTCCAGCAGCAGCAGCACGTTGTTCCCCCCCCCGCCGCCGCCGCTGCTGCTGCTGCTGCTGCTGCTGCTGCTGCTGCTGCTGCTGCTGCTGGTGGTGGGCTGCTGCGCAGTGAGAATGAGGCGTTTGAGGCAGCAAACAGTGGGGTGGCTGCTGCAGCAGCCACCCCAGAGTTTGCTGCTGCTGCTGCAGCAGGGGGCCCCCCAAACCCTGTTGAGGTCTTCTCCGGAAATGCTGCAGCGGCTGAGGCCCCCATAAACCCCGTCAGGGTTCAAAGAGGGTACTGCAGCAATCCGGAAGAGGCCCCGCAGCAGCAGCGCCTGGGGGGCCCCCGACAGCAAAAAGCTCAGCAGCCCCAGCAGCAAAAAGCTGCTGTGGCTTTCGCTGGGGTGCACTCGGCAGCAAATAAACAGCCAGGGTTTTGCTGCCAATTGGCACTTTTTGCAAACCCTTTTTCCATTCCAACTCAACTTTAAAACACTTTCCAAGGACCCACTCCCCAAACCCTCCAAAAACCCCAAAGAGGGGCCCCCGGGGGGCCCCCCAGCTCCTCGGGGGCCCCCGGGGGGCCCCCCCGCGCCTCGGGGGCCCCCGGGGGGCCCCCCCGCTCCTTCGGGGACCCCGGGGGGCCCCCAGGGGGCCTCGGGGGGCCCCCAGGGGGCCCCGGCAGCGGCGGGGGGCCCCCAAGATTCACCGGCCTCGGCAGCAGCAGGGGCCCCCCGACGCGCTGCTGCTGCTGCTGCTGCTGCTGCTGCTGCTGCTGCTGCTGCTGCTGCTGCTGCTTCTCCGCTGGGAGGGGGGCCCCCGGGGGCC
>NW_013654790.1:251890-263662 GCF_000499385.1 Eimeria necatrix | reverse complement strand
TGCTGCTGCTGCTGCTGCTGCTGCTGCTGCTGCTGCTGCTGCTGCTGCTGCTGCTGCTGCTGCTGCTGCTGCTGCTGCTGCTGCAGCGGCTTGCTGCTGCGCTGTGCACTGCGGGGTGCTGCAGCGGAGAAGATCCATGTGCTGCGGCCGCACGCGCCCCACGACTGGGAGTGGCTGGAGTTGTTTTCCAGTGCGTTTGCTGCCACTGACTTGCAATTAAAATGTTCAACTTGCAATTAAAATGTTCAACTTGGAATTAAAATGTTCAACTTGGAATTAAAATGTTCAACTTGGAATTAAAATGTTCAACTTGGAATTAAAATGTTCAACTTGCAATTAAAATGTTCAACTTGGAATTAAAATGTTCAACTTGCAATTTAAAAGTTGAACTTAACAGAGTTTGTCAATTTCAACTAAGTTGGAGTTGATCAACTTAGTTCTAATTGGCCAACTTCAACTTAAGTGGCCAACTTCAACTGAGTTGGAGTTCATCAACTTGAACTAAGTTGGCCAACTGAGTTCTAATTGGCCAATTCGAACTAAGTTGACCAACTTGAACTTAGTTCTAATTGGCCAACTTAGTTCTAATTGGCCAACTTAGTTTTAATTGGCCAACTTAGCTTTAATTGGCCAACTTAGTTCTAATTGGACAACTACAACTTAGTTGGAGTTGGCCAATTAAAACTAAGTTGGCCAATTAAGACTAAGTTGGCCAATTAAAACTAAGTTGGGGAATTAAAACTAAGTTGGGGACTTAGAACTAAGTTGGCCAATTAAAACTAATTTGGCGAATTAAAACTAAGTTGTCGAATTAAAACTAATTTGTCGAATTAAAACTAAGTTGGGGAATTAAAACTGAGCTTCGAACTCTTCGAACTTGTGGCGAAGTGGAGGTTTTGTTGCGTTTAGCGGCTGAGTCCGAGGCCTTCGAAAACGTGCACGTGAAAAACATGAAAGGCCTCAGCAGCGGCGAAGAGGATTTGGCTGCGAACTTCGTGAAGAGGCGACTGCGCGAAGAGCCTTCGCGAGTGCCTTTTTTGGTGGACTTGGGGGCTCCGGGCAGCGTGGGCTACATCGGTGGGGCAGTTTCTTGAATAGTTTTCTGTTTTTCTTTTGTTTTTTTTCTTTTTTTCTTTTATTTAGTTTGCTTTTCCCTTTTTGGAGGCTCTGGAGAGCTGTTGAGGGCCTCTGCGCCAGTTAGTTCGCGGGAGGGGCCCGGCGCGCGGGATTTGTGTGCAGTTTCGCTTGCTGCTGCTGCTGCTGCGCTGCTGCTGCTGCTGCTGCTGCTGCTCGGGGTTTGCTGCAGCAAGGAATGTGCGCGGAGATGTTTCTGGGGTCCTTAGGGCCCACATAAACAGGGAAAATGTTTGCATAATTGACTTCTTAGACGCCAGCGGGATTGCCGAGGAGGCCCGCAGTGAGTTTCGGAAAGCTGACTTGAAACTAAACAATTAATGTTCAGTGGCATTGAATAATGGTGTTTTCTGTCAGTTAAATAGTATAATTAAGTGGCATTTAAAAGTAATCTTTAACATTAATTAATTAATTCGCGTTAAATTGCTGCTGGCAGTCCACGAAACACCTCGGGGGGGCCCTCATAAGACTGCCAAGTACGTGCGCGGGAGGGTTTAGGGTTTAGGGTTTAGGGTTTAGGGTTTAGGTATGTTCTGCGTTTGTGTTTGGCGTTTATGTTGCTGCTGGGTGCTGCAGAGGCGCAGCTGCTGCTGGAGCTTTTGAAGCACTTGGAGTTCCAGAAAGTGGACAAAGTGGTGCTGCCCGCAGTGCCCATTGCAGACGTGGGCACAGTTTCTTTGGCTGCGGAGTTGGGCTTTTTAATAAAAGCCAATTCTGCAGATTCTCTTTTGATGGTTCGCGACGGAGACTTGCCGCTGCCCCAAAACGACGTGGTGGTCGTCACGCGCAAGCTCCGTAAGGACTTGTCTTTTTTTTCTTTTTTTTTTCAAGTTTTCTTGTGGATCTTTTGTGCTGCTGCTGCAGTTTCGTTTTTAAGATATTTTGCATGCAGATTGGAGTGCAGAAAGCTGCAGGGGTAAACTCGGGGGGGCATTTCAGTCGGCCTTTTGTTTTGTTCAGCTGAGAATGTTCTTTGCAGATTCTTGGGGTTGCTGGCGCTTGGGTTGTTGTTTATGTCTTGTCTTTTTTTAGAAGAGGGTGTTTACTTTTATCTCAGAAGATTTAGACCTCTGAGTCTTCGCACTTGTGCAAATATGCGCATGCACTTCATGTTCATGTATACTTGAATGCACACATGGCGGAGGGCTGGGGCGTGGAATGCGGGGATATATTTGTGCATTTGAGGCTTTAAACATCTATAAAGAGATAAATGCGAGCAGTTAAGAAGAAACGGCCCAGTGGAATGTTCAAATGCGGTGAAGATCGCAGCAGAGGGGCTTCTTCGAAGGCTTTGTGCGGGTTTTCAGGCGCCATGTACACAGCAGTGAAGGCCTACCGGTCGCGCCGCGCAGCCCGCATTAGGCGGGAAATTTTGGATGTGTACGACGCGTTTCTGCACCTGAGTTACCACAAGCGGGAGCTGATTGAAAGGCAGACCCGAGCCTTGTTTGCACGCGCGGGCGCTGCGCTGCTGCTGCTGGGCCTGGCCGCGCTGGCCCGCCAAATCCACCAGCACAGAAAAAACAAAAGAGCTTTGCGGCGTTTCCGCAGCGCCCGGCTCGTGGATGACTTCGCGCCGCGGGGGGAAGAAGTGGCAGTGGAGGCGCGGCCGGGGCTGGGCGCCCGCGCCTTTCAGTGAACAAGTCTTAGTTGTTTTGCTGCGAAAAGCCCTAGTTTGTGTTTAATACTATTTAAATATATTTAAAGACAGTGCAGTCGCGGATTTGGACTGCGCACGCCGAAGGCTGCGCATTTTTTGTAGGGCTACGGCCTGGCAGTCAGCCAGCCTTGGGACCCCCCCGCGAAAGGCGGCTCCGCTGCTATTCCCCGAGCTTTTATCGAGAATCCTCTTTGCCTAACTCATCGGCCTGTGCCTTTTGAAGTAATATGCAGGGAAGCAGCTCTTCGGGCCAGCAGAGGCAGCAAATGCTGCCGCTGCTGCTGCTGCTGCTGCTGCTAGATCTGCAGCAAATGCCGCGCGCAGGGAGCTGCTGCGTGGCCTGTTCTCCCTCCGGGCCCCACTTGCATGCAGCTTCCAGCGGGGCCTCCCTGAGTTTACTAAAAAGTGTTCTTATTTTGTTCTTCAGTTCCGTGAAAACTGACTAAGTTCGCGAGATGCACTGCCTGCTTGTGGACCCTCCTGCCTAGGGCTTCAAACCTGAGACCTGCCCGCTTCCAGCCCCTCCGAAGCAGCAAATGAGACACAAAAAGATGCAAAAGGCAGTTTTGAGTTATTAAAAGCGGCACAAATAAATGAAATGCAGCTGAGATGCAGTTCAGCACAAAGGCGGCGAAGACCGCGTCCGCGGTGGCGGCAGCAAGTGCCTTGCGGGGAAAGCTCAGTACCTGAAGCACAAAAGAGCTTTTCGAAACGCTATTTCTTCATATAAAATGAATTAAAATGCACTTTACTCAATTGTTAGTGGAAAAACTAGAAGCGCGGAGCAAAAAGATGCAAATAGATATCCCTTGCTGCACACTGACATGAACTTGAACTCCTCAGCGGCCCAAAGCTGCTGGAGCCCCCGCTGCTCACCAGTACTTGTCTCGCACCTCCTCTTCCGCGTCATGAAACATCTTTTTAATAATTCCGTAAGTCACAATGCCTGGCCAAACCCACCACCAGTAGTAGGCGCTGAACTTGGCCCACGCCCTGCAGCAAAGCGGGAAAGCTAGCAGCAACTGCATGCACGGAGAAGCACACTTTGCAGCTTGCTGCTGCACTTAGGACTTGCACTGAAGCTGCTGCAGTGCAGCATTTGCGGCTTTCTGAACCCGCGGGGTCTGGGGCTTCTTCTCTGCATGCAAGTGGCGGAAACTGCGGCATTTGCGGTGTCAGTGAGCTGCTTTTTGAATTTTCTGAACAGTCCAGATGTGCAGAAGTTGAATTGCGTCACCTGGCGGGAAAAGTGTGCCAGAAAGGCCACAAAACCTTGAGCTGAAAGGGGGAAATGGTCTGCTGAATGAAGCCTCCGTAGGCCTTCATGCGGTTCTTCCACAGCAACTCCTGCTCAGGAGGCACTGGGTAACTCCCGAGAGTGACTTGTTCGAATTTTGGCGATCCTCGAGAGTGCAGCAGGGCGCCGGGCGTCAGCGCCCGCCGCAGCAGCGTCGGGTGAACCCGCATTCTGCTCTTTTCCGCGCGACTTTGCTCGAAAAAAGTACTCAAAAGGTCTAAAAAGAATAAAAAAGCAATTTTAGAAGCTTATCTGAAAGAATTGGACACTTTTTGCTGCTTGGAAAGGCATGCAACGCAGCATTCCCGGGGCTGGCGATCATCGGCAGCAGATCTTGCCGCGAGTTGTATTCCTTTTTCTGTTCCTTCTACAAGTGCTTTCTGTAGAAACCATGAATCATAAATCATATTTTGAACTTTAATTAGACTTTGAACAAGGACTTAGACTGGTGTGTGCTATTTTCTGTTCAATTTCGCTTCCTTCACTCCCTGCAGTGAGACGAACTTTGTAGAAATGAATTCACCCCTAAAGCCCTACACCCCTGAACCCCTGACTCCTCCCTTTGGCTTCCAAAGTCTCTGCCCCAAGCAGC
Organism: Eimeria necatrix; assembly: GCF_000499385.1. NCBI lineage: Eukaryota > Apicomplexa > Conoidasida > Eucoccidiorida > Eimeriidae > Eimeria > Eimeria necatrix. The sequence goes on along the minus strand of NW_013654790.1, from coordinate 258,979 downwards.
AGCACAGGAGGCAGCACAAGCAGCAGCAGCAGCTATTCGCGTTGCGCTGCAGCAGCAGCACAGATTGTGAATGCCTGCTGCAGCAGCAGCGAGATACTGGGGCTGCAGCAGGCAGCAGCAGCGGCTGCGCCAGGCTTGCCCCAGAGCGAGAGCCTGGCCTAAGGTGCTGCACTCTAATAGTTAAAACTATTTTAATTAAAGAAACTGAAGCAGCAAAACTTTGCAAAAGGCAGCACTGACAGCAACTAGAAACTTAACTCCCCCCAAAAGACAGCCTAAGCCAAGAGCCAAAAGGTGACAGGCTTAAAAAGGCTCCTGGCCCAGCCCAGGGGCCCCCAGGCACTAGGGGGGCCCCCCAGGTACTTGGGGGCCCCCAAGCACTTTGGGGGGCCCCCCGGGCACTTGGGGGCCCCCAGGTACTTGGGGGCCCCTAGGCACTTGGGGGCCCCCAGGTACTTGGGGGCCCCCAGGTACTTGGGGGCCCCCAGGTACTTGGGGGCCCCCCAGGTACTTGGGGGCCCCTTAGAGTTCTGTTTCTTTGGGCGTAGGCTTTGGGGGCCTCGGGGCATCTTTTAGCTTTCTTTGCGAGCCTCTTTCACTCTCAAAAGAAACAAAAAGAAAGAATAAAAAGAGAAATAAAAATAAAAGAATAAAAGAATAAAAGTAAAAAAATAAAAGTAAAAGAATAAAAAGAAATGTTGAAAAAGAAATGCTCGAAAAGCAACTGAACAGAAAGCCCAGCAGCACAGCAGCTGGGCTGGCGCAGCACTGGCAGCAGCAGCTGCAGCGTCTGCTGCAGCAGCTGCTGCTTTCCCAGCAGCAGCAGCAGCTTCTGCTGCTGCTGCTGCTGCTGCTGCTGCTGCTGCTGCTGCTGCAGCTCGAAGGCCACGCAGCAGCCTATATTTCAAACAATGTGATCTTTTGCTACTCTTCACTTCGTTGCCCCTGCGAAAATGCTGGAGAGCCACACCGGCGACAATTAAGTCAAGCCAGCTAGCTAGCTAGCTAGCTGGCTAGCTAGCTAGCTAGCTAGCTAGCTAGCTGGCTAGCTAGCTAGCTAGCTAAGAGGGGCTTAGTCATTGGTAAGAAATGCAAAGTATTGATGAGGCCTTCCGCCAAAGGAAGGCTCCCTGGCTAGCTAACTTGGGACCTGAAGTGCTGATAAGCTAAAAAGCTAGCTGTCTAGCTGGCCAGCTAACGTCCGAAGAAGCAGCTAGCTAGCCAGCTAGCTAGCCAGCTAGCTAGCTAGCTAGCCAGCTAGCTAACTAGCCAGCTAGCTAGCTACCCAGCTAGCGAACAAGCCAGCTAGCTACCTACGCAGCCAGCTAACGAGCCTGCTAGCTAGCCACGCAGCTAGCTAGCCAGCCAGCCAGCTAGCCAGCTAGCTAGCTAGCTAGCTAGCCAGCTAGCTAGCTAGCTGGTGGCTAGGGGGCGGCGGGGGAGGCAAGTGCCAGAGCTTGAGGGTGCCTTCGGCCCCACAAGACAGCAGCAAACCCTCTTCGTTGAAGACAAAAACTTTAAGAATGGATTTTCTGTGGGCGCGCAGCAGCAGCAGACACTCCGCATTTGCTGCCATGCGTTGGCGCAGCAGCTCCTCGAGGTCCCCGGTCCACTGCTGCTGCTGCTGCTGCTGCTGCTGCTGCTGCTGCAGCTGCTGCAGCAGCTGCTGGTACTCGTCCGGCGGCTGGCGGCTACTCAGCAGCGAAGACAGCCGCGCATTTAGCTGCAGGGATAAGCGGCTGCTGAGCTGGCCGCTGGCTTCAGCCCACAAGAACTGCTGCTGCTGCTGCTGCTGCTGCTGCTGCTGCTGCTGCTGCTGCTGCTGCTGCTGCGCTGTCACAGCGGGAGCAGCAGCGGGCTGCAAAGGCTCCACTGTTTCTGACGGAGGCATCTCGCTGGCCCCCGATGCAGCAGCTGCTGTTGCTGCTGCTGCTGTTGCTGCTGCTGCTGCTTGCATGCCTGGCAGCAAGGCATCCAGCAGCAGCAGCAGCAGCGCCCCCTCTACTCCCCCCACAACCAAAAGCCCCCTTTCTCTCCACACAAGAAGACACGAGACAGGCTCTGCGAGGCACTTGACTCGAGTCACAAGCCGCACGTTTGCTGCTGCTGCTGCTGCGCTGCTGCTGCTGCTGCTGCTGCTGCTGCTGATATTGTACTGCAAGACAGCAACTACCCCAGGCTTGCTGCTGCTGCCCAGCAGCAGCAGCCGGCGGTCGGTATCTACGCATGCGCTGCGTGTGGAGCAGACACCTGAATAAAACGCGGAGGCGTTGCTGCTCTCAGTGCTGCTGTGAAAGAGCTGCTGCTGCTGCTGCTGCTGCTGCTGCTGCTGCTGCTCATGCTGCTGCTCTGTCACGTGCTTTGCTTTCAAACCAGGAATTTGAATGCCGCGCGGTCGAAAGTTGCTGCTGGATGCAATGCAGCTGAGCTGCCGCCGCAGCTGCTGCTTCTCCTGGTGGTGCCTCTGCTGCATCTGCTGCTGTTGCTGCTGCTGCTGCTGCTGCTGCTGCTGCAGCAGCAACCTGCCTTCGAGAGCCATGACGGGCAAGTACGGCGGCGCTGCAGGTGGCGTTGGCTCTCCTGCAGCTAAGGAGAGCAGCAGAGCGAGATGAAGCCCCCAGCTGCTGCTGCAGCTGCTGCTGCAGCAGCTGCTGCAGCTGCTGCTGTCGCACTGCTGCAGCTGCAGCAAACGTACTGCCCCGCTTCGGTGGCAGCAGAAGAGCAGCAGCCTGCGCTCATCTGCAGCAACAGCAGCAACAACATCTGCTGCTGAGAGCAGCCCTCCTTTTTGCACTGTTAAAGAAGACACAACCTCGGTAGTCGCTGCATGCAGCAGCAGCAAACTGCCGCTGCGACCTGCTGCCAATAAAACCGGCTGCTGCACGCCCTCGCTGCTGCTGCTGCTGCTGCTGCTGCTGCTGCTGCTGCTGCTGCTGCCGTTCTGTCTACTCACAGGCAGCGCCAGAGAGAGGAGACACAAGACGTCCACGGGCTCTTCCTTGATGAAGTAAATGACTCGAGGAAGGCTGGGCACTTTTAGCTGCTGCAGCTGCTGCTCGACTGCTGCTGCTGTTGCTGCTGCTGCTGCTTTGCTGCTGCCGCTAAAACGCGAAGACTGCAGCCCCAAAGAGCTTCCAAAGGAAACCGAAAGCGCCCGAGATCTGCTGCTGCTGCCTTGCGTTTGTGGGGTGCTGCTGCGGAGCAGCCCCAGGCCAGCAGCAGCAGCTGCTGCTGCGGGGTGCAGCTGCTGCGCAGCAGCAGCTGCTGCTGCTGCTGCCAGCTGCAGCACAGTGATGGTGCCGTCCTCTGCACCCACGAAAAAAACAGAAAGAGCAGCAGAGTAGCAGCAGCAAAGCAGCCGCCGCCTGCATGCCTTCAGCAGCTCGTGCTGCAGACAGAAGAAAGCCAGCTGCACTTGTTTGCTGCTCAGTGTGGGGCTCGCTGCCTGCTGCTGCTGCTGCTGCTGCTGCGCTGCTTCCTGCTGCAGCAAGGCTTCGCCCTGAGGCCGCTGCTGCTGCCGTTCTTGAGGCTGCCCCTGCTGCTGCTGCGAAGCGCAGTCTGCGTTGTCCTGCTGCTGCTGCTGCTGCTCTTGCTGCTCCTTGTCGTGCTGCTGCAGCTGCTGCAGCTGCTGCAGCTGCTGCAGCTGCTGCTGCAGCTGCCCTTCTCTCTGCTCATCCTGTCGCTGCTGCTTCGTTTGCTGCAGCTCCCCCTCCCGCTGCAGCAGCCCGCTTGCGGTGAGACGCTGCGCAGCATCCAGAAACGATTCCTCCGTCTGCTTCTTGTGCTGCTGGTGCGCTGCTGCTGCTGCTGCTGCTGCTGCTGCTAGTGCTGCTGTGGCTGCTGCGTTTAAAGGGGGCAGCCACGGCAGCGAGCTGAGACAAGGGACAGAAAGTGACATCAGGCAGCACTTGTCTCTTCTTAGGGGCAGGCAGGCAGCAAAGCGCATGCTGCTGCTGCTGCTGCTGCTGCTGCTGCTGCTGCTTCTGCTGCTGGCTTTGGTTCTGCTATTCCCCTCGTTGCTGCTGCTGCCCTTGCTGCTGCTGCCCCTGTTGCTGCCTGTGCTGTTCCTGCTGAGTCGGGTGAAGAGAGACGGCGCTGCTGCTGCTGCTGCTGCTCGTTGCCGCTTTGCTGCTGACTGCAGCCGTTCACAAGCAGCAGCAGGCAGCGGCTGAGGGGCCAGCAGCAGCAAAGCTGCTGCTTCCTTGTGGGGGCGCAGCAGCACGACATTGCGTTTGTGTCTTGTGGGGTCTACGCCCTTGACGCCAGCAGCCGCGCCAGCAGCAGCAGCAGCAGCAGCAGCAGCAGCAGCAGCAGCGCCAGCAGCAGCAGCGCGCCGCTGCTGCTGCCTCTCAGCGGAATAGTGCAGCAGCGAAACTCTGCTGCTGCCCATGCCGTACAAAGACAGCAGCACGAAGGGAGGGCAGGGGCCCCCCAGCAGCCAGGGTGCAGCAGCTGCGTCTGTGGCTTCTTGCTGCTGCTGCTGCTGCTGCTGCTGGCGCTGCTGCTGCTGCTGCTGGTAGTACGGGTGGAGCAGGCGAGGGTCCACGCAGCCCTCCTCTCTCCGCCAAAGCGCAGCAGCAGCAGCAGCAGCAGCAGCGGGCTGCAGCACTGCAACAGCAGCATCCCAAAGCTCCAGAAAAGCCCCCGGAGAGCGCAGCCAGCCGTGCAGCTGCAGCGGCATTGGCTGCAGCTGCAGCAGCAGCAGCGAGAGCGGGTGGGGCCGCTGCAGTCTGCTGCTGCAGCAGCGGCAGCAGCGCGCGTGCTGCTGCCGAATGCCCAGCTGCGCCTGAATGGCCACATCGCAGAGAATGTCTGGCCGCTGCAGCAGCTCCCCCACAAAAGCAGCAACTTCCGGGGCTTCTTGTTTCGACGAGAGGTCTCTTTTTGCTGCTGCTGCTGCTGCTGCTGCTGCTGCTGCTGCTGCTGCTGCTGCTGCTGGGGGGCCCCTGCGTTTGCGCGCGGCGGCGCGCTTGTCTGCGCCCTCCGCGCGGCCGCCGCCGCCGCCGCTGCTGCTGCTGCTGCTGCTGCTGCCCCCCGCTGCCCCCGCGCAGAAGGCAGCAGCAGCAGCAGCAGCAGCAGCAGCAGGAAACCGCGAAGGCTTCAAAGTACTCAGGCGAGACTCCAAACGACTCCAGCGACTGGGGGGCCCCCCTTTGTCCCTCAAGGGGGGCCCCCGAGGGTACAGCCGCTGCACCCGCCGCTGCAGCTCGCTGTACTGCTGCCGCTCCATGTATGCGTAGAAGCAGCACACGCACTGCCACTCTTGCTGCTGCTGCTGCTGCTGCTGCTGCTGCTGCTGCTGCTGGGGGCTGCAGCAGAAGCCGTCCTCGGACGCGGTAGCAGGCACCGGCGCGGAGTGCTGCCGCCAAGGCAGCCCGTTGCGGGCATCACCAGCAGCAGCAGCAGCAGCAGCAGCAGCAGCAGGAGCAGCAGCAGCAGCAGGAGCAGCATGTGCGATTTCAATTACTATTATATCTGTGGGGCGAGACAGGAGGCCCCCGTAGGAGACAGCAGAGACCACATGGAGTCCCAGCGGCGGAAGGGACCACCCCAGCTGCAGCGCAGCAGCAGCAGCAGCAGATTCTGCTGCTGCTGCTGTCGCAGACGCTGCTGCTGGAGCTGCTGCAGCAAACGGCTCCGCTGCATCTGCTGCTGCTGCTTCAGAGCCCAACACATCCTCTTGGAAGCTTCTGCTGCTGTTGCTGCTGCCCTCTTCGGGGCGAAAGGAGCCCGAGGGCTCACCACGCCTTCGCTGCTGCTGCTGCTGCTGCTGCTGCTGCTGCTGCTGCTGCTTCGGCAGCAGCTGCTGCTGCCGGCAGCGCCGGCTCCTCAGGCAGCAGCACGAGGAAAGGGCATGGCAAGGGCAGCAAAATGCTGGTTCCCTTTCTGCTGTTCTGCAGCAACGGTAGAAGCCCCTTTTGTTGCTTCGGGTTCCGTCTGCTGCTGCTGCTGCTGCTGCTGCTGCTGCTGCTGCTGCTGCTGAGGAGGGAAGCTCGCTGTCTTCCGGTTCATGAAGATGTGCTGCTAGTCCGTCTGCTGCAGCAGGCGTTGCTGGCGGAGCAGCAGCTGCATCCTTTGAGCCTGCTGCTGCTGCTGCTGCTGCTGCTGCTGGTTCTTCCGCGGAAACAACGCCGTTGCTGTCTGCTGCTGCTGCTGCTGTGGGTGGCTCTTCTGCTGCTGCTGCTGCTGCTGCTGCTGCGGGTGGCTCTTCTGCAGCTGCTGCAGCAGCGCCATTGACTGCATGTAGAGCAGCTGCTGCGACAACTTGCTCAGGAGCAGCAGCAGCAGGTCTCAGCAGCTGCTGCTCGGGCGACTGGGGCCCCAACCCCGAAACGGCCATGCTGCATGAGCAGCAGCAGCAGCAGCAGCAAGTGAAATAACTGGAGAAGCAGCAGCAGAAGCAGCAGCAAACGCAGCAGCAGCGTGTGTCGTCGCTGCAGCACTAGCGTAAGCCACTCGAGTTGACCTGTCGTCTGCTGCTGCTGCTGCGGCGGTCGCCGCAGTTGCTGTTTTGCTGCAGCAAGTGCAGCAGCAGATACATTATGCCCACTGGCACAAGGTAAACTGCTGGGGACTCAAATGTGTGCTTCCGCGGTGACAGCAGCAGCAAGAAAAAGCCGCAGCAGCAGCAGCAGCAGCAGCAGCCGCCGCCGCTGGACCTCAAAGGCAGGTCTTGCTGCAGCTGCTCTGTTGCAGCGAAGCAGCAGCAGGAACTCTTCAGAATTCGTTAGTGTGCAAAAGTTTGGATCCAAATTTAGGTCTCATGGACGGGAGCATCGCAGGGTTGCTGCTGCAGGTCACCCGCCACATACTGCTGCTGCTGCTGCTGCTGCTGCTGCTGCTGCTGCTGCTGCATAAAGGATTGTCTGCTGCAGGAAGCTTCTGCCGAAATCGCGCCGCACGCTAATGGAAACAGCTGCAGCCGAGCCGTCTAATTACTAAATTAAAACGGAAATTAAAGTAGTGAAGTGGAGGCTGCTGCTCATTGACTGAGCAGCAGCAGCAGCAGCAGCAGCAGCAGCAGCAGCAGCAAAGCCACCGCCACCGACCCGCATCAACACCTCCCGAAAGAGGGAACTGGCAATTTGC